>NC_089240.1:97363860-97655806 GCF_963924675.1 Phocoena phocoena | reverse complement strand
CGTACACGAGCTTACACACGACGCACACGTGATACGCACGCGCGCCCACGCACACGTTCGTGTACCTGCGTGCTTACGAATGAACGCGTGGAGCAGGGAACGAGTGAACGAACCGACGAACGAGTCCGGGGGGTTTGAGGCGAGAGTACAGACACACTCCCATGGAGGGCTCCCCAGAAGGGTCTACTGAACTGATGGCCCTCCCCAGGGTCATCTGTCTGTGCGGATGGAGGGGAGCCACTGGGATGTACACCCGTCCCAGCAACTCCAAACCACCTCCCTGCACCCCCTACCCCGGGCACTCCGTGGCAGAGCGACCGCCTGACGCCCCTGGAGGTGAGCAGGGGCAATGTGCCCCAGCTCCCTGGGTCCCCGTCAGTTCCTCCCGCTGCCACAGTGGCCTAGACCCTCTCGGGCCTGCTCCTGAGCCCTTAAGCCAGTTCACGTAGCGGGATGAGAACAGCAGAGAGGCAACCACGCAGGAGGAGGAGAAACCCAGGTCCTTGTGCCACCTCTCGGCTCTGAATCAATGTCCCGAGAGAGCTAGGGTTCTGCCCGACACGACCCAGGTGGATGCCCGTCCCCAGGTGTGCAGACATGACAGGGTCCCGGTCGCCAGGACCCGTGGGCCAGGCAACCTGGGCTCAAGACCACTCCCGGAGGGGTGTGGAGATGGACCCACGGACGCACGGTTCCTTGGGATGTCTTTACCTGTGCGCTCCTACTGCCAAGGAGAAGCCCCAAAAGGAAGAGACACCGCCTCCCCCAACCCCCCAGTAGGTCCCACCCCACTGGGAAGGCTTGGGTGGCTCTTGGGCCTCCCTGGGCCTTTGTCCCTGGGCCTTTTTTGATCCGCAAAGGGCGGAGGGAGAGGCCACGCTCGCGAAGGTGCTGGGCATTTCTGGAGCAACAGTGCCATCAAGCGGAAGCTTTTTGAGCACGGCCTCCAGCCCCTGCCTGTGCATACCGTGGGGAAGGCCTGTGACGGGAGGAGGGCTGGCTTCGGAGCACTGGGAGGATTCCCGGGCCGAACCTGGCCGCCCGGCACGCCTCCGCAGTAGGGGTGGAAGCCACACGCGGTGGGGTTCGGGGCCGGGCTCGCCCACCGAGGAGCCCCTGGCTGCCAGGCCCGCCGCGCTCCCCACCCTCGGGGCCGTGGCCTCGGCAGCCGCCATGTTCAGGAACAAGGAGCTGGAAGCTCCCACCCCGGGGCATCTGGCCCCTGGATCGTGGCCCTCCCTGCAGGAGCGAGGTCGGCCAGTGGGGTCCCTGGGGTCTCAGGGCCACCGGGGACCCCGCACCCGCCGCCGGTGCCCCGGCGGAGGCCCCGGGCCCAGCCACCGTGGACCACGGGGAAAGGGGAGGAGGTGGCCGCCCGGTGCCCTGTCGGGGGCAGCACCCTGCAGACGGCCCGCAGAACGTGTCCTCGTTAGTGCTTGCTCCCAGACGCAGACGAGGAAGAGTAATGCAGGGGCGCTGCACGTTCCACCCTCTCACAGCTGGATCTGGGTTTCGGTTTGTTTACTTCTTGCTCCCGCCAGAGAGAGCCCCGATCCCAGGCCCCGCCGCATCCCGTGAGGCCCTGCCTGTGCCGTAGGACACAGGGTATCCAGGACCCACTGGCGATGGGACGGAAGTGGGCCACGATCGATCGGTACGCAGAGAGGGACGGCACCGTCCGCAGCGAGGGGATCCAGGTCCGTTTTCCGCACCCGAGCTCACCTCGGGAACAGGAACTCTGCGGCCGGGGCATGCCCTATTCCTTGGCCTCCCTCCCCGTGGACGACCCGGGGGTCCTCTCGTTTGGGGAAGACTCCTGGGAGTTTTCACAAGCGGCTCCACGTTCTGCAGGTGCAGCCGTTGGCCCCGGCCAGAGGGGCACACTGAGAGCACCTGCGGCGGGCGACCAGTCAGAGCGCCTAGCTACCTCAGGACCGGGCCCCTAGCAAAGGCTCTGCCCACCTAAGATGGCCTCACAACGTGTCGGGCGACTCACAGGCGCGAAAGGAGACGGGCGCGGGGCGGGTTTCAGCGCCCTTCCAGGAGGGGTACGTGTGGCGGGAGGGTAGCCCTCCCCCACACCGCACCCCGCCCCTCCCCCCGCCCCGGGACCGGACCCCCCACACACCAGCCCACCACCCACCCCCGCCCCGGCAGATAAGAGCTGGGCCAAGGGCAGGAACGGGCTACCGCACAGCTTGCTCCAGAAGCGGCCTATCGGGTCCGCCGGGGACTCGAAGGCACCGCCCTGTGCCCAGGACTATGCACCTCGTTCCTGGCCTTGGCAGACAAGCTGGATGAGTGGTGGTCATGGGGGAGAGGGCAAGGGGGGGAGGCGTTCCTCTCAGTCCAACAGAGGTGAGCTTCAGGCAGCTTCTTCAGACCTCTTCCCCTTGATCCCCTGGCTGGGCCGCAGGTGCAAGCACAGGGCCGAGACCCGGAGGGCCAGGCCGGAATGCAAGCCGGGGTCTTTCCTTCTCATCGCTGAACGGAGGCTCAGGGCCTCGTGGGGAGAAAGCTGAAGCCTGCTGCAAATGCATGGCCCGGGGGTCCACTCGGCGGGGCTCTGCTCAGCTCCTCTCCTCTCGTGTCCTGCCCTCTCCTCTCCGGGAGCCCCGTTCGGGAGCCCTCGGGACAGGCCAGGTCAGGCCTGGGCCACAATCCCGGAGACCGCGCGAGATGGCAGCGCAGCCACCGACTGACCGGACTCTTCGGCTCAGGTGAAGGGCTCCTTCTGCGGTGGCTCCTGCGTCCCGCGAGCGCCGTCCCCTTCTGGACTCGGACTGCCAGCTCTCGCTGGGCCTCGGGCGCCCTCGGCACTCGGTAGCCAGGCTCCACGTGTCGTCTCTGAGCTGGACAGAAGGTGGTCGGCGGGCCCGCCTCGGCCGCTGCCGCCAAGGGCGGCGGAACTCCCGTTGCCCGCGGTGGTCTCTGGCTGGGCCGCACCGCGGCCCAGAGAGGCTTCCGGGGCCCTGGGCCCGCCTAGGCCGAACCTCCTCTGGCGCCGAGGGGAAGGGACACGCGGCCAAATGCCCGCAGAACCGCGGCCTGGCCTCCTTCGGAGCCGCTTCCTCTAGTCACGCCCGGACGTGGCGGCCACCAGGGTCCACCGAGACTCCACCTCCTGTAGCCCCACACGCCAGGCGGCCGGGCTGTGCGCCTTGTGCCACTGCCCGTCTCTGGAGCGTCCACGGCACCGCCGGGCCTTGGGCCACACTTCCCGCCCCTTCCTAGGCGGAGCTCCTGATTTCCCGGGGCCACTGTCCAGTGTTCCCGACTTCAATCCTTTGTCACTCCTCCGCAGGAAGGGACCGGTACAGGGTTCGCGGGATCGGCGTACCCGTTCCTCTTGATGGCAGTACTGCACCACGGATGGCAACCTGCCCTTCCCTTTCCCCTCCCCCAGGCCCTCTCTCTCTGCCCTTTGCCGTGGGAAAAATGAAATGCCAACCCCTGCCCAACCTGGCAAAAGAAGATGGCTCATCAACCTGTCCACTTCAGAGGGGCGCGCCTTAAACTCTGGCCCTGCATCCTGAGGGGCCTCGCTTCTGTGGCGTCTCTGCGCAGGGTGCTTGGCATCTGAGAATGAGTTCCTCTTGATGGCAGTATTGCACCAGAAATGCCATCCTGCCCTTCCTCACCACACCCTCCCCCATATCCTAGACCTGTCCTTGTGCCCTTTGTGAGCGGGGGAAAATACACCAACCCCTGTCCAACCTGCCTCCAACATGGCGGCTCACCGTTTTGGCCAAATTTGGGTAGCACTTCCACATTTGGATGAGCAGAGCCTCATCCCTCTTGGGTCCTCTTAGCCCGCCTCCTGGCCAGAAAAGGAAAGCATCCTCATCCAGGTAGCTAGCAGTGGATCTGAACCTATTCCCTGTCCGTTCCTGTGTCTTTAACACTGGAGCAGGGCAAGAGACCTCAGCAGGTGCACCACACGTGGTCCTAGCCCCTGCTTACTAGTGCTAGCTGAGGTACAGTCTAGAGTCACAGAGAGGCCAGCCTGATGGTTTTACACACAGGTCAGTCCAGAGGAGGTAGATTCCATATCAGAGACACCAAGGGAACCAGTGTTGGTGGAGGGTCACTCTGTTTACCACTGTTTAACACAATGCCAGGAATTAAATATAAATTGCTCTAGAACAGTGTATAAAAAGCCCTATCTTCAGGTAATGCCAAGTCTAGCATTTCCTTTTTAAAAACATTTTATGGCTTCCACCACCCACCCATCCAATCACTAATGTAGGGTCTCTGCGTCATAAAAGAACAAATAATATCAGTGGAAGAAGTCTTTCCAGAAGAAAATCATCAGTATTTGGTAACCTTTTGTTTCAATAGAGAAGATGTTTATCCCTTTTACTAGGCAATGCAAAGGAAGGGTAATGCAAATATATTACGGTTGTTTTGTTTTGACCCTTTTAATAATGTCTGGGTCTTAATCTCCAGAGTTTCTTCAGCCCATCTTGTTATGTATTGGGAAGGATGTCTCTACCCTTTCATCATACATTTATTGAGATATTCATCCTCTTCTGGAATCACCAGATCAAAGTCTGTTATCAATACTTCTTGTCCATAATAATCAACTGAGCCCCTAATTCCTTGTTTCCAATTGATTTAAAGTTTCTCCTGTTTGGAAAGCCACCTGGGACCTCAAGCAGACAGGCCTCTTTATCTGTCTGGGTGTTAACTTTGGTGAAAAGGGCACAGTTAGGGCTTCCCTGGTGGCGCTGTGGTTGGGAGTCCGCCTGTCGATGCAGGTGACACGGGTTCGTGACCCGGTCCGGGAGGATCCCACGTGCCACGGAGCCTGCGCGTCCGGAGCCTGTGCTCCGCAACGGGAGAGGCCACAGCAGTGAGAGGCCCGCGTACCACAAAAAAAAAAAAAAAGGGCACAGTTATATCACCTTGTTCACAGCCTTGGGTAGGCAGTTTGTGTGGGTCAGGACCTAGTCACTGGCTTAATAAATAGGAGGGTCTCAGCATCCTTTCCACTTAACATTAACTTGCAAAATGTTTAGAAATCTTAGAAGTGTGTAAAAAAAAAGGGAAATCAAGGGTTTCAGCATCCCTATAATGAAGTGTTTTAAAAAATTAGTGATACTTGACTCTGCAACAGTGCGTGTAAGAGGGAAAACATTTCAGAGACGTTGATTTTTAACTTTTCCCCGACTTTACCCACCCAGTGCTCAAAAATCCAACACTCGGAGGGGTACATTTCACAAAGTTTTAACTTTTCGAAGGGTTGATTAGAATATGGAAAATATACCATTCACTGAAACCGAGAAAATTAACAAAATTCCTGACAATCAAGTGCTTACCAATGCTTTTTATAAGTCAATTCCATAAATAAATATCCAGTTAGAAACAAAGTTTACAGGATTTTAAATTATCAATGATGAAAGATTATATGCTTAGGGTAATGTTAATACACACATGAAAATCTACAGGAGGAAAAGTTAAAAATTCCCGTAGGACAGACAAGTAGACTTAAACAAGATGAAAGATGTACTACATTCTCAGATAAACAGACTTAGACTCAAGAACATAACAATTCTTCACCAGTTAATCAAGCAATCCATTCTAATCCCAAAGAAAATCCAAAAGGCTTTTGAACACTTTGTTATTTTCCACTGTTAATAAGGGGAAACAAAAAACAGGCAGAGATATCCAAGAGCGTTATGACAATGAATAGCCATGTTGTGAGAGAACTAGTCATACCACATGTGAAAATATATAGAACACAAAGTTCAAGAATAGACCTGAAGACATACAAGAATTTAGTATACACTGAGGCAGCCTCCCAAATCAATGAGAGTATAGACAGCCTTGGGACAAAGTGATACCCATCTAGAACAGGCTCATAGTTCCACACCTCTCACAATAAACCACGATGAACTGTACAGGGATCCAAGAATTAAAGGTACAATGCACAGAAGCACACAACTACTAGAAGAAATAACGGGCAAGATTCCTTTATAGCTCGGGAGCAGGAAAAGCCTTTTGTACGTCTGACCCAAAAATCCATTAAAAAAAAAAAAAGAGGATAAATGTGAACACCTAAAATTTACCATGCTAACGAAAAAAGCAAAATCGAAGTTAGAAAAGCATTGATAAACGGGAAAAAATATTTAATTCACATCAGTAGTCTTCCTAGCATAGAGAGCAAGCTTCTAGATATCGTTTAAGAGTAACAACCAAGAGAAAGACATTACTAGTTCACGGAAAAAGAGCCACAAAAGGCCCTTAAATATACAAAAAGATTCCCCAGCCGCACATATAAAGGGAAATACAGACAAAAACTAGTACACTACTGTATAATTTCATACAAAGTATGAGTTCCCAACCAAGACCTGCCCTTTCAGAGGGGCCTGTATTACCTGCCATCTCCTCACCTCTCGAGTCTGACTTGTCTCAAAACCCCTTTACCCATGAAATGGTTATAATCGCACTGTAAACAAAGTACAGTCCTTGATATGAAAATCCCTGACCCTTTAATTTCGATTGCCCTCTCATGCCATCAAATCTCTACGGAAGTTCTTCGAATTTTTAAATTTTGGTAATAAGGCCAACCTGCTGCCAATTATCAGTAACAAGAAACAAGCATTTGCACGAACCCGCACCCTTAACGGTGTCATAAAAAAAATCGTGGTTCTTTTTCCTTTTAGAGTTTTTTGTCCACATACAGCTTGCTCACCTTATTCCTATTTTGTATTATTACCCTGAACTTTTATCTTTGATAACCTGAAATTATTTCTTTAAAAAGCTTCATTGCTTCTTTCATTAATAAAAGGACTCCTGTTATTGCACAGAACTGTAAATAAATAAAAACATAAAGCACCAGTATTCCCATCACTTGCAGAGAGACCCTGAAAATTTGGGGGTTTATTCTTCCACGTGGTTAAATGCACACGTGAAAATGGAGCTAGAAGTTTTTTAGGTCAAAAATTCATGAAAGGAAATGTTACTTCTCTAGGGATACACTCCGAGGAGTCCAGTCCCTGTCGGCAGCGCACTCAATCCCACCCAACCAAGCCGACCCTCCTGCGGCCGCGTAAATGGGGACGGAAGGGAGAAGGAGTTGGCGGCCCCGCACTCTCCTCCTGCCCGCCCCGCCCTCTGGCCACAGAGAACCGCTTCCCGAAGGGCTCTACTTGGACGCTCTCCCTACTGGCGCCAGGGCACAGAACTCAGGCGGCGGTACAATCCCGGCGCCCACGCTCAGCCAGCCTCGCCTAAACGCCAGACCCCGGCCGGGCCCACGCGGCGCCCCTTCGGCCCGTCCCCGCCTCCCCGCGAGCCGGCCAGGATGCAGCCACCATTGGCCGACGTCGCACGCCAGGAATAGGCTACCCAGACGCTAGAGGACGGGGAGGGTCCCCGGGATCAGAAAGGCTGCCGGACGGAGCCCAGCCCCCGGCCCCGCGTCGCCCCGCGTCAGGGAAAGGAAACGAAGGAGGCTGAGGGGACCCACCTGGCTGAGGCCACCCTCCAGCGGGAAAAACTCGGTCAGCTTGGAACTTTGCGCGGGGGCCGGCGGGACTCGACCGCGCCCCACGCCCACCCCTGCCGTAAAGCGGCGCCGGCGTGGCCCCGCGTAGACGACCCCCGCCCCCTGTCGTCCGCGTCTCCTAGGAGAAGCCCGGGTGGTGGGGCGCGGCGGGAGGGGAGGGGGAGAGGAGGGGTGGGAATCCGGATTCCTCGGTGTTGGCCCCGCCCAGGGGAGGGGTGGGACATCCTCAATTGGTCCCAGGTGGCGAGAGGTGGGAGGGGTGAGCTTGGGAAAGTCTGAGAGGAAACCTCAGGCGTTTTGCTCTCTGCTCGGGAGAACCAACTTGTCCCCCTTGTAGGGTCCCTGCCGCCAACGATATATGCGAAGGAACAGTAAAACGGAAATTTTACCGTTCAACAGTCGCAAAACTATTTAGAGGAAAGAAGTTTAAGTACACTTGCAAACGACGTGACGAGTTTGTATCCTTCATATGCTTGAGGTTATTAATACTTGAATTGCTCCCTCCTCAGGTGAGGGGCAGAGTCCCAAGAGCAGGCACTCCCGCTCTTTGCCAAGGACCTGCTAGCGAGCCAGCGCCTCTGAAGCGGTTTTCCGGGGCTGCTGCAGGTGGTGTCCACACCGCCTAGGTGGGTGGGGATGTGCTGGGTCCGAAGGAGTCGCAGCGACTCGCAGGCTTCTCCTGCCTGGCGGGTGCCTTGACTTATTTTTTCCTGTTGAGAAAAGGAGCACGCTCCTCTAGAGAAATAACGTTCACATCAAGGAGACACACGTAGCATAGAGTGGAAGAGGAAGATGACAGGTGATGCCGCCACTCAGAGATGAGGGGTGTTAAATTGGGGCTTGTATCCACCCAGTACCTTGTTCCCTGCAGAGGGGTGCAGCGGAGGAGAGAGAGCACGGGAGAGAGATTCAAAGAAAAATCTTTAGAAACAATTGTCTCTAGGATCGTGGGTAACCGGCAGCTTTTTGGTGACTAAAACAGTCGAGGCTGTGAAGGTGTTTTTGTTAACTCTTTATTTCCATTGACAAATGTAATTCTTGCTTGGTTATTTCTTAAGAAAAAACATCTCCAGAAATACAGAAGTTTTTCAAGGGAGAACTGAAGTCACCCCTGCCCAGATCTACTCCCCACTGTAACCACCCTTCCAAGAAACACTTAAAAGAAGTCCATGGGCTCTGCAACGACCCCAGGGCAGCACAACTGGCCTGCTGACTGCCCCTAACTCCTCAGGATTTCCTGCCTCCACTCTGCTCCCCCACCGAGGACCTGCACAGGCCCAGGCCCCCCAAGACAACCCGCTGTCCGGCTAGTCCCAGCCTTGGCTCAGGCTCTGACTCACAGCCCCTCTTCTCACCCATTCCCTGCTGTTTGGGCAGAGCTGGTGGGAATTTCCAGGGCAGAAGGGAGGAGGACAGTGAGGACCCTGAGGTGCCTAGTTCTGGCCAGGCAGCTGCCTTTTTGCATTTCAGGTCAACACAGGAAATCTCACAAAGCGCAGCTGCCTTCAACTCCTAGGGAGTGAAGGGAGGGCTTCATGCTCTGCCGCAACTTGCCCTCCTTCTTGAGGGTGGAAACTGAAGAGAGCTTCCACCTCCTCCCTATGCGGAATTACCTGACCAGTCCCTGGGCTCTGGATCTCAGCTGGCCCTCTGGATTCCTCTGTGAGTTTCTTTTCCTTCACTCTGGGGAGCAGTGGCTGTTTCTCCATGCAGAGATGCAAGTCAAAGTCTTTTTTCTGTCTTCATTCCCTGGATGAACACAGATGCAATAACTACTCATTGTGCCAGGAAATCGAGGTCCAAAGAGGCTACGTGGCTTTGCCATTGTGAACCGGGAGTGGTTCACACACACAAGGGGCGGAGGGAGGGAGGGGGGGGTGGGGATGGGGGGGTCTCATGCTGCAAATCCATTGCTCTCTCCATGCAAATGGCCACTGAGGGCAAGAGAAGATGTCCAGCGTCATTAGTCATTAGGGAAATCAACATCAAAATCACAAGAGATACCACTTCACGTCTACCAGGGCAGCTGTAATTTTTAAAATGGAAAATAAGAAGTGTAATAAGGATGTGCAGGAACTGAACCCCTCATACACTGGCTGGTGGGAATGTAAAATGGTGCGGACACCGTGTAAAGCAGTTCGGCACTTCCACCAAAAGTTAAACATAGAGTGACCACATGATCAGCAAGTCCACTCTATCCAGAAAATGGTCAATGTTATGTATTGTAAGAAAGGAAAACGTATTTTTTTATCCTTCTTAGGGTCCCCGTCTAGGTCTGAAAATGAAACTGAGAAAAACAGATTAACAGAAGAAAGGCGTACAAATTTATAAGTTTTATGTGTCATGGGATCCTTTATGAGCAAATGGTTAGACTTGTGTATCTTATGCTAGGTGTGATGAAGAGTGGACAGTCATGGAGGAATATGATAGATTAAGGAAAATAAGGTAATTGTAGTGAATGGGGGGTCATTTAGCAAGGCCTGTTTGTTTGGATTCTTCTTGGCGTCCCTTCTAATTCGGAGATAAAGAGGCTCCTTTCCTAATTCTTGTATGGACTAGTCAAATTTGAAGAAGATAAAAACAGCAGTTGGAATTTTTTTAATGATAAGGATCATTAAATGTTAGATTAAAACAGTTTTGGGGGTTTTTTTGTGGTATGCGGGCCTCTCACTGCTGTGGCCTTCTCCCGTTGCGGAGCACAGGCTCCGGACGCGCAGGCTCAGCGGCCATGGCTCACGGGCCCAGCCGCTCCACGGCATGTGGGATCCTCCCGGACCGGGGCACGAACCCGTGTCCCCTGCATCGGCAGGCGGACTCTCAACCACTACACCACTGGGGAAGCCCCAAACAGTTTTAATTTAACCTCATATCCTCTCCTTTCTCTTCTGCAAAACCTTTTAAATACTGTTTCAATTATAAACTACTTTATACTTCTGGACCCAAACCATAACCTCCGAAATTTCTTTTTCCTAATAAAATAAACCTACTGTGTAATCTACTGTTCCTTCCTCTTCACCCTTAATACATATTGAAGAAAAACACTAGCCATATTATATTAAAGTGACAAATGAAATGAAGTTAGATTAGATATGATTAGAAGCAATCAACCTCAATACATCCGCACTGGGTTCCTTCAACTTTCACTTCCTTACAGTGAGTAGTTCCTTGGAGATGTGTGAGATGGCTATCTAGTTCTACGTTCTGTGGTCTCTAAAGTCAGCCTTCTTGATAGCAACAAACACCAAGTACCCCCACGCTCTCTGCTTAGAGTGAGCTCATTCAGCTTCTTCGGATTGTCTACTACACATTTTAAAAAGGATATTGCTAACTCGTATATTTGGTGAAAGTTGAGGTTGTCTTTTAATGTTAATGTCTTACACAAATGCTTTTGAGCAACTGCCAGCCTTTTTTTTAATTAAGTAATTTATTAGTTTATTTTTGGCTGCGTTGGGTCTTCGTGGCTGCGCGTGGGCTTTCTTTTTTAGTTGGGGTGAGCGGGGTCTACTCTTCATTGCCGTGCGCGGGCCTCTCATTGTGGTGGCCTCTCGTCGCAGAGCACCGGCTCTAGAGCCCAGGCTCAGTAGTTGTGGCGCACGGGCCTAGCTGCTCTGCAGCATGTGGGATCTTCCTGAACCAGGGCTCGAACCCGTGTCCCCTGCATTGGCAGGCGGATTCCTAACCACTGCGCCACCAGGGAAGCCCCATTGCCAGCTTTGTAAATACCTAGATTGTCTTTTGCTTGTTTCATGAAAGCATAGCTAGTTATACTAGGTGCTACCCAAAGTTTCATGCCTTTTCTTTTTACTATACTAAAGATTCATAGGATGTATTTCTTTCCTGTTGGGAGAAGGGAGAAGTATTGAAGCAGAAGCTCAAAACTCTAGTTTTCATCTGTCTGACAAGAAACTAAAGTGCTTTCATATTTCTTCAAAACTGTGTTTTCATGGAGATTAAATTATCCCTCTTCCTCTATCACTCCAGCATCACAGAGCAACACAGAGGTTACTTAAGGGTTTCTGAAGACATGCCTTTGCTTTTTCTGTCACTAGAATAGATTCTAACAACTTGAGCATCACATGTTTGCATGAAGCTTTCATTTATATTGGTGAAAAAAATGCATGCTTTGTGATTAATAGACCTTTATATATCCAATGTTCTTATTTTAAGTAGCACATTCAACACTCACTTTGAGAATCTTAGATTCCACTTAGTTTTAGGCACTTTGACCAGTCACACAGGACTGGAGCAAATTGTGACAATCTATCTGCGAAAATTTTCTGTAAGGATATATTTTGGGGAAAGGAGCACTGAAAAGTAATAACAAAGTCATTGTAGTGTTTGTTTGATGCTTTATTCTCTTCACCAACATTTAGAATGAAACCATGTATGTTCTCCCAATGACTATTTGTATTCCTCTCTTGTTCTGTCATTTAAAGAAGCAATAGAAAGCAAAAAAAAAGAGGGGCTTCCCTGGTGGCACAGTGGTTGAGAATCTGCCTGCTAATGCAGGGGACACGGGTTCGAGCCCTGGTCTGGGATGATCCCACATGCCGCAGAGCAACTAGGCCCGTGAGCCACAACTACTGAGCCTGCGCGTCTGGAGCCTGTGCTCCGCAACAAGAGAGGCCACGACAGTGAGAGGCCCGCGCACTGCGATGAAGAGTGGCCCCCGCTTGCCACAACTAGAGAAAGCCCTTGCATAAAAATGAAGACTCAACACAGCCAAAAATAAAAATAAATAAATTAAAAGAAGGCTCAACATTAAACAGAAAAAAAAAGAAAAGAAGTTAGTTATAGAATGATAAGCAGTAAGATCTTATCTCAGCAATGCTACTACCTGGCTGTGGCTTTAAGTAAGTCACACTCCTTGCATTTTAGCTTCTTCATCGTTAAAAGTGGAGGATAAGGATTAGTGGACTTCTAAGAAGGCTCTTCCCACTCACATATTTCAGACCTGCGTGAATCCGATTCTATGTGTGGTTGATTTTAAATTACAAGCAGAAAGATTGTGTGCCTCTCTGCAAAGGTAGCAATGGAACATTTACATTAGGAAGTTGTGGACAGTGTGCTTGTGTAGGCACTATGCTGAAAAAGCCCACGAGGAGAAGCTAATTTCAGGAGGGGAGATGGGAATGTGGATTCAGAGAAATCATGACACGGAGAGTAGTGAAGTTGAACAAGCTGACTTCTCAGTGAACTAGGAAATCAGATCACTGATTGATCATGAAAGCTCTGGGGAGGGTTTGAAATTTAATGAAACTAGAGAAGATTTGGATCAGCCACTTGTGGCACATTTTCCAGGGATTCGGGTATGAATGGATAAAACAATTATGAAGGAGTATTTCAGGTTTGACCCCGTACTGCTCACCCACTCTTTCTTCAGACTTGGATCGGAATGCCTTTTATAATTTCTGAAGTTCAAACATACTCTAAGAATGAATATTTACTAACAGTTAATGTAATTTTTATTGTTCCACATGATCTATCACTCTTAGGAATAGAAGTAGCATTATTGGGATATGCCTCCAGCTTTCTAAAATGACTTGAGGTGACCTTGCAGCAAAGGTGAAATAAGATGTCTTTCCTTAGCTGAACTTAAGAAGTGTTCATGCTAAGTATGCAGGCTTGTTTGGACTTGCTTAGAGGCTTGAATGAGATAGGAGTTTTGGTAGGGCACTGCAGAAGAATGTCCACCATTCAGCTGATGTCTCTGGCTTAACACTGGATTTTAACCTCTCACATTCCATCTCATAACATTTTATACAAGTGTTTTGATTTGCCATCTCAAGGAGAATGCCGGTACGGCAAATATCATTCTACTGTCTGATTTCGTGGTGCACATCTTTTAGGAAGCTAGAAAATTAAGAATGAAAAAGAATGATTATAATTTGTGTTAATGTGCATCGATTTGAATGTTCTAGAAGTGTGATCTCTTTTCAAGGTTAAATATATTTAAGAAGTCGAACTGACAGCTTATCCTTAGCCTTCATTTTCCAATTGATTAAACTTAAATACATGGTATATAACATGAAAAAACAGCATAAATTATTAGGATCTAATCTTCATCAGTAAACAATAAAAATGTCCATGATACTTGAAGAAAAACGTGGCCCACCCATTTAAAAATGTTTTATAATTTTTCTTTTCCAGCGCTGAAAATGGTGTTGTTTGCCTTGGGTTGAGGGCATATTTCTTCATTTCTACCACTACCACCACCAGCACTAGCCCCGTCCCCACACAGTGGTTTTAAATTTTCATGAAAATAATCATGAGTGAAAGGCTGGGAATTAAAGAAGCAAAGAATGTTCCATTTACTTTATAGTACTATTGTTTAATGCTTTCAGGAAATTATATGTTATCAAGTGTGTGTTTATGGTGATGATCGTTGCAGATAAATGAAGAATTCAGAGCCTGAACCTAAGCTCAAAATAAGATGCCAAAAAAGGAAGAAAAGATCAAAGAGCTTGGAGCGGAATTCCAGCAAGCTGAACCCAGGTAATGAAACTAGATATATATTCTATCATGTCAAGATGTGATAGAAAATTACCTTTTAAATGGAAGGAAAACATGACCAGTAACAGACTTTCTTGTATATCAACATTTTAGTTTAAATAACTTTACAAATCTGATTTCCTAAGACAGATCATTTCCATGTGTGGAAAGACTCAAGCATTAGTTTTTTTAAATTTGCCTAAATATTTTGTGACAGAATGTATTATACAAGCAAAACTGTTTTTGAGAGGAAATTTTCATTTTAATTTGAAAACTTGCGTCCCCTTTTGTATTACTTTCAGTTCTCCATAGAAACAGAACCAACAGGATTTATATATATATATATATATGAATTGGCTCACATGATTATGGTGGCAGGCAAGTCCCAAGATCTGCAGGGTGAGTTGGCAAGCTGGGGACACAGGAGAGCCTTCGGTGTAGTTCTAGTCTGAATCCAAAGTCCTGAGAACCATGAAAGCCAATGGTTTATAGTTGGAAGGCCAGCACTCTTGAGACCTAGGAAGAGCCAATGTTTCAGTTCGAGTCCTAATGCGAGTCTAGGTATGCGGGCTCAATAGTTGTGGCTTGCGGGCTGTAGAGCGCAGGCTCAGTAATTGTGGCGCTCGGGCTTAGTTGCTCCGTGGCATGTGGGATCTTCTCGGGCCAGGGATCGAACCCCTGTCCCCTGCATTGGCAGGTGGATTCCTAACCACTGCGCCACCAGGGAAGCCCCCTAATTGCTTTTAGATATGGTAATTGAAACTATCTTTCTGCTGAATATTATTTTACTTAATCATCATCAAATAATATAACAAAATTTACCATTTTAACCAGTTTTTAAGTGTACAATTCAGTGGCATTGAATACTTTCACAATATTGTGCAACCATCACCACTATCCATTTTCTGAACATGTTCATCATCCTGAACAGAAACTCTTTACTCATTAAACAGTAACTCCCCATTTACTCCTCCCTTCCAGCCCCTGGTAACCACCATTCTACTTTCTGTCTCTATGAATTTGCCTATTCTAAGTACCTCACATAAGTGGAAGCATATAATATTTAACGTTTGTCCTTTTTGTCTGGCTTATTTCACTTAGCATAAGTACTTATTCAAGCCCAGATCTAAGTGCTACATGAAGACTGGATATCATCTGACTCTGAGCCATAACACTAACAAACCAACTTAAGAGTCAGCTTCTAGGGGACTTCCCTGGTGGCGCAGTGGTTAAGAATCCACCTGCCAATGCAGGGGACACAGGTTCGAGCCCTGGTCCAGGAAGATCCCACATGCTGCAGAGCAACTGAGCCCGTATGCCACAACTACTGAGCCTGTGCTCTAGAAGCCCCTGAGCCACAACTACTGAGCCTGCGTGCTGCAACTACTGAAGCCCGCACACCTAGAGCCCGTGCTCCACAACAAGAGAAGCCGCTGCAATGAGAAGCCCGCGCACTGCAACGAAGAGTAGCCCCTGCTCACCGCAACTAGAGAAAGCCTGCGCGCAGCGATGAAGACCCACCGCAGCCAAAAATAAAATAATTTTTAAAAAGCGTCAACTTCTAGAGGATACAATTAATCAAACAGCCACATGGACCTTCTAAACTAGTAATCAATAAAATGAAACCAGACTACAAGTAAATATTTGGATATGAAGCCAGAGATAGAGAAATCACTTATGGTCAATAAGGTTCCAAATGGACGGTGGAAAGACCATATCCAAGATCAAATGTTGTACCAACAAAAGACAGCTGCCTTTGTTTCGAGAGTCTACCAAAGGATATAGGCTTGGTGATAAGGCAATGCTCAAATATAGGAACCCCAAAAAAGTATTCATCTGGAACTTCATGTAGCCATTGGCCTGTACGTGCTGGTCAGTGTACGTGTCGAAACAGAAAGGGGGCAATGAATGTGGCCCGTTGAGAGTAGAAACAAACCAAGAGACAAGGTAATGAACGAGGGGTTGCCCTGCATCAGAAGAAATACTTCCTTGATAAAAAGGGACAGCAGTGGACAGTGTGAAAGGTGATATAAGCAAGTGTGCCAGGAAACCAAGGTCCAAAGAGGCTAATTGCTTTTGCCGTTATGAGCCAGGGTTTCACATGACAAATTCACACACACGGGGCTCTCATGCTACAAATCCATTGCTCTCTCCTTGCTATACATGGACTTTCTGATTTCATCTTAGAGTTGTCGGGGAGGAAGACATTTTCTCCTACTCTTCTAGGTTCTTCTGCCTGGTCTAAGAATTAAATTGGCATGAGACAGATTAATAGGAGAAAATCAAACAAAGTTTAATAACGTATTCATGGGAGGGACCCAGGAAAACTGAGTAATTCACAAAAATGGCTGAAACACTCACCTTTAGTACCATCTTCAGCTAAAGACAAAAGAGGGTGTTAGGGGTAGTGGTTTGGGACTTCAAAGGGGAGAAAGGCAATTCACATGGAGATGGAAAAGCAAATGTTTGGTAAACAAATGTATGCTGGGCCAGGCACAGACAGTGGGAGACAGAGAGGAATTGTAACAAACAGACTTTGCTAGGTTCCTCCCTGTCTACACACCTAGTTCATATTATAGTTATCTATGGGGATAGCTCCCTTCCTGGAATAGGTCCTCTATTCACATGCTTTAGGGGAAGGTCAAAGCTTCTTCCTGAGTCTTTTCGTCTTGATTATTTTCAGCTCGAAACAATCTGCATGCCAAAGAGACATTTTGGGGTGACAAATTTTGTTCCCCTACACAGCGGAGACCAACTTGACCTGCAAACCTTCATAACACTTGATGCTTCTAGACTCCCAGCCTCAGCTCCAGCTCCAACTACCCTTCTCCGGGCTGGGCCAGTTTCAATGGCAATGAAGGCGAGCTCAGTATACTCTAATTCCTTTCTCAGCCACAGGCCAGGACCATCACGACCTGCTTTCTGACTTGCTTCTGTTCTCTCCAGTTTTGCCTTGGTTCAGGTTCTTTTTTTTCTTTTTTTTGAAGATAAAAGGAAGCACCAAGTTAATGAAAACCTAATTTACATACTGTTCCGTATGGCATTCAGATTAATAGGAGAACAATGGATATAATAAGAAAATTATACAAGGATTGAATTTCACATGGATCATTTGATATTCTACCTGTGCTGTGAGCAAGTCATGTTGCATTAGGTCAAATCCTGATTTTATTACGTTACCGAATATCCCACTGTTGCATCCTCACCTTTTGCCTCTTCATTACAGGGATGTAATCGCAGGATGAACCCCTCAGAGCTTGTGTTCAACTGCCCGTGTGTGCCTATTTCACAATCTGCCATTGTTACAAGACACTCTGGTTAATAAGCAGATAATAGGATATGCAAATTGCATGTACCTGATGAGGAAGGAAAAGTGTTGGGCTCAGGTTCTTGAAGATTACTTCCATTCAGTGTCTCCACCCCTGCCTGTGGATGGATTTTGATTTACAAGCTCAATATGAAGCAGGAGATAGATGGGCCCCAGGGTGAGCAGCTGGAATTCGTTCCCTGTGGACTGATACTCCAAGATGAAGAGAGGCTGAGCCCAGATAAGAGATAAAAGACCACGTATTTCTCATTCTCAAAGTCGAGGAGACCTTCCTGACTACGAAGCTCCTTGGAGGTCAAAAGGGGAGTGATGTCAAGCTACCCATAGGCCTCTTCGCTGGAATCCATCTTGGCTAAGAGATGCATGCACACACGGGAGGATCCTGAGATATACCAAATATGGACTCAGAACCAGACAAATCAAAATGATTGGCCAAAGGAAACCCGGAAGAAATACCCCATATAAGTGATTTAAACTACCACGAGGGCACGATTCTCTCTCTCTGAGTCCACCCGTGTGTCTATCCACATGTACAGTACTCTTTTTCCTCCTATTAAATACTTTGTTTCACTACTTCCCATCTTTGTGGGAATTATTTTCGGCAAAGCCGAAGGGCCAGGGCCTTGTCACTGGCCACTGGTCTAGCGGCTAGGATTCAGCGCTCTCTGCCGCGGCCCAACCTCAATCTCTGGCTGGGAACCAAAACCCCGCTTCAAGCCGCTGCAGGCTGAGGCCACCCGAGATCAAATACTCAGTGCATCAAGCTCACTCCCTTGGCCCCTACATCTCCTGGAACTCCACAATTCTCTCTGGCCTTCTGGTAAGGCAGGAGAGAGATGGGCTCCAGGTTAGACATTTATAATAAGCCTCCTGTTTATACTTCGAGATAGAAATAACAACAGGAACAGGGTAAATTAGCTAGACTGTGTCTCCTGTGGACACTTTAAGATAACAGTAATGGCAGGGGCAGAGAGGGGCTAAACCCTGCTTGGGCAAAAGGTCACATACTTCTCATCCTTGGGGTTAGGGAGACCTTGACTACACATGCACAGAAAGGCTCCTCAGGGATCAAAAAGGGGAGGGGACACCAGATCAATAATAAGTTTTGCTAACTTCCCAATGTCCTCGCGCTGAAATCCACCTTGGCTAAAGGATGCACGTGCACATAAGGGAGGGCCCTGAGACAAATCAGCTATTGGGTCAAAACAAGACGAGTGGCCAGAGGAAAACAAAGACCTGGAAGACTGCCCCCTTATAAACGATTTAAACTTCCCAAAGGCGTGACTTTCTCTGAGCTCACCTGTGTGTCTGTCAGCATGTACTCTGCTTTTGTAATAAATACCTTACTTTCCTCTCTACCTTCTGTCCCTTCGTAAAAATTTTTTTCAAGGCAGACAAGAACTGGGGCACAGACCCTAGCCCCTGGCCCTGGTGGTCTAGTGGTTAGGATTCGGCACTCTCACCGTCACGACTAGAGTTCTATCTCTGGTCAGGGAACTAAGGTTTCACTCCAAGTTGCTGCTCATTGCTGTCTCCCCGAAATCACTGGGATACAAATCCTGGCCCCTTCATGCTTTGCTGCACCCTTGTAGGAGGCAGGGGAGGCCTAGGCTGACAAATACTGTTCCTGAAGTCTACGTGCTCACCAATTCTGCTCTCAGAATCCTGCTGCCTGAAATGTATCCCATCACGATTTCAAGACAAATACCCACACACATGGTCATATGTAGTTAGGATTAAAGGGAACCTCAGCTTCAAGAACAAGTCAAAATCCTTCCCAGATGAAGACTTTTATTTTCCTACTAAAGGCGGACCATTTCCCCAAAGTTTAAAGCGTTCCTTGCCTTCAGTTCAATTTTAAATAAGCAAGTTGCATTATGCAATTTAGCCACTAGATGGCAGGACCTCTTCAACCTGAGTATAACACTAACTGCTCAGAACATCTCCAGGTGGTCACAAGGGGGAGCCCCAGACAAAGCAAGAGGAATTTACCAGGTTTTGGTGAAAGAAGCTCTTTCCAAGCGTATCTTTATCTTGATAATGATGTTAGCAAGTATAATTTTGATCACCTTTGTTTCCACATTGATAAATCTCTCCTCTTTACATCCTCTCTCCACATTTAGGAACCCTTTTAAGGAAAACCACTTTAATCAGGAAAGAAAATCTGAGACTTTTTATGGAAATACAGGGCACACACAGAGGCTCCACTTTTGTTGAAAATGCATTTCAGAGGAAGTCCCTAGGAATCCTCAGCAAGCTTGCTGAGCACAGATCCTTTCAAACACAGAAAAACTGATCCAAATTTCACTCAATTATTCACAGATCTTTAAAATTAGTTTCATGCTAAGTACTTTGAGCTCTTTCCAAGGGTGAAGTAGGTGTGTTGCAAAATTATTTTCCTCTTCTTTAGAAAATAAAGCCAGAGGAGATGAGAGAGTGGGCTGAAGGAAAACTGGAGGCAAGGAGACCAGTTCTGGGCATGTGAGTAGAGGTGGAACTTGAATATATTTTCTCACTCTCCTTGCAAACAACCTGAAGATGGAGGCTGTTGTTTCCAGCATTAAAGAACAGTAGGACCATCCATCCCTGTAGTGAAACAAGTGGGATTTATGGCTTATTGAATGAACCATGGATTGTCTCCATAAAAGCTTGAAGAAAGTACTTAACTTGGGGTTTTAATTTGTATTAGGTGGTTTTAGAGAGGGTTTAAAGAATCAGTGCTTTGGTCTAGATTGGATGCTGTGATATAATAAGAAATAAATATTTAATCTTTGTCCCTGGTTGCTGGCACACAGATTCTAAAACCTTTGGAATCTCCCAGATAATAAGAGTGTGTTTTATATGCTAATTAGATGACTGGTGCCTTAGGGCTGCTCCCAGAAGGACCAAGGCATGATTAAAGGGTTAAACTTTCAGCCCCATCCTCTGACATCCGGGGAGGGGAAAGGGACTGGAGATGGAGTTCAGTCATCCTCCAGTGTAAGCTGGCATCATTCAATCTGTTGAGGGCCCAAATAGAACAAAAAAGGAAGAGAAATGGTGAATTCTCTCTCTTCTTGAGGTAGGACATCCATCTAATCTTGCCATCAGACATCAGAGCTCCTGGTTCTTGGGCCTTTGGACTCCAGGACTTATACCAGTAAACCACCTCTCACACTGAAACCGAGCAGGACCCTGTGGGGTCCTGGGCACAAAAATCTTTCTGTGTCCTCCGTTTCTTGTTTGTAGGAAATAGGCTTCATTCAGCCTCCATGACCTTCCCTGAGTTCCAAAGGGCAGGTTCAAAGAGTTGCTAATCAGGGAAGGAAGGGGGATGCAGAAACAAGGGAGGAGCAGGCAAGAAACAACAGTGCAGCCTTGGAGCAGGGTCCTGGTTCCTCCTCAAGGGATACACATAACAATATCCCTGAGCTCTTCTGCAGAACTAAAAATCCCCACCAAATGGAAGATGTTAACTACTTGATGGAGCATTCTTTATTCCAGAGAGAAGGTCACAGTTCAATAACCTCGATAACCACAGAAGCGAGACCATCTGATACCAGATGATCTCTGGATTGAAGAAATGCAGGCCCTGCAAGCACCCTGACCCTTATCAGCAACCCAATCCCTTGACTATAAGACTCCTCACGAACCCCCCAGCCCCCACCCCAGGTTGGGACACAGTTTTGAAGGCATTAGCCCACTGTGGCCCGCTTTGCCTGGCAAAGCAATAAAGCTATTCTTTTCTACTGCACCTACACTGTCTCCAAGATTCAGTTTGGTGCCGGTGTGCAGAGCATGATTTTTGGCATCAACCCCCACCCTGGTTTCTTAGGCCTTTGGACTAGGAGTTACACTACTGCCTCCCCTGGTCCTCAGGCCTTCAGACTTCAACTGAATTGTACCACCACTGGCTTTCCTGGGTCTCCAGCCTGCAGGTGGTAATTAGTGGGATTTCTTGGTCTCCATAATCACATGAGCCACCACCAATTCATCATAATATATATACATATATACATTTCCCATTGGTTCTGTTTCTCTGGAGAACCCTGAGTAATATAATCACCAATGACCAATGACTTAATCAATTGTGCCTACATAATAAAATCTTCATAAAAATCCCTCAACAATGGGGTTCGGAGAGCTTCTGGGTTGGTGAACACATCAGGGTGCTGGGAGGGTGGCATGCCTGGAGAGGTCATGGAAGATCTGCACCTCCCTCCCCACAAATGCATGTCTTCCATTTGGCTATTCCTGTGTTGTATCCTTTATACTAAACTGGTAAGTATAAACATTTCACAGAGTTCTGTGACCTGTTCTAGTAAATCATCAAACCTGAGGAGGGGGTCATGGGAACCCCTGATTTATAGCCAATTGGTCAAAAGTACAAGTGGCAACCTGGGACTTGTGACTGGTGTCTGAATTAGGGGCAGTCTTTTACATTAGCATTCTGTCTTTTACATTAGCATTCTGTAGATTGACAAACTTATAAATACTATTTATAATTCCTAAAACGTGTGAGCTTTCTTATAAAAAATGTAATGTGGCATGCAACATATTTATTATGAGTCCTAAATATCTTTACTTTCTCTGTAAAAGGAAGCCTATGTTCAGTATTTAATGTTTCAGTATCTTATTTTATTCTGGAATGATCGAGATATTCAATAAACTTCCATCATTTAACTTAATTTAGCAAAACTCTAAAGTTTCAAGTTACTAAAAAATCTGGAGAATTATTTTTAAGTAGACATACCATAAAACATAATTTTTCTTAAAGAGTTCACCTAAAAACTCTTATCTCATTTACATTTAATTTACTTATGAAAATATCATACCAAGTTATTTTTCTTGCTGACAAATTACATAATAGAAATAATATCTTATTTAATTTCCATTAAACCTAGGTATAATAAAAGTATTGTATTTAATGTTGATGACTCTAAAGACATGTCTGGGGCTTCCCTTGTGGCGCAGTGGTTGAGAGTCTGCCTGCCGATGCTGGGGACACGGGTTCGTGCCCCGGTCCATGAGGATCCCACATGCTGCGGAGCGGCTGGGCCTGTGAGCCATGGCCGCTGGGCCTGCGTGTCTGGGAGAGGCCGCAGTGGTGAGAGGCCCGCATACCGCAAAAAAAAAAAAAAAAAAAAAAAAAGACATGTCTGTATTAATTAAACCATCAAACTTTAACTAAATTTAATACCAAATATTACTTTAATACTAAATATTTCTAAGATCACGTGAACCTGAAATTCATTTGGGTTAGTTTCTTTTATATTTCTGAGAACTTACTTAAGCACTTAATTTCCTTTAAGCCAATTAAATAGAGCTCATTTACAAATTAATTTTGTCAATACCATTTGGGGATAGAGACATATCATATCTATAATGTACACACAGACATATAGACAGACACAACTAGAGACCTCATAGCTTTGTTTTGAAACTTAGTCATAAATCAGATATTACAATATAAAACTCACTAGTTTATAAATAACAGTTGAAATAAGTTAAGTTTACTTGCTTGAGTTTAAAAAGTTTCTCCCTTTTTTCCCCTCAGTCTCAGGAATTAGAGATGTCTAGATAAGAGTAAGATAAAGAGTTCCTGAGAGCCTTGGTAGAACATTTACATCTCAAAGGCACAGGGAGAGAAATTTGAGCTCCTCCTAGAAGGGTTTTGTTCCTTTAGGGTCAGAATTTCGAAAAGAAGTTTTATCAAGCTGGCTTTCTCTAATTGCATAAGCAAAAACCAGTTTTGGAATGTCAAAAAAGAGCCTCATCTTGGCCATTTCAGGGCAGAATTTCCTTAGTTCCCAGCAAAGTATATACTTGTGGAGGGTGGCCAAGATGGTCGAGTAAAGAACCTGCGCTCACCTCCTCTCACGAGCACACCAAAATCACGACTATCTGCAGAACAACCATCAGTGAAAAAGACTGGACCCTACAGGAAAAGAGCTTGTACAACTAAAGACATAAAGAAGGAATCACAGTAAGATGGGTAGGAGGGGTGGACTCACGATGTAATCAAATCCCATACCCCCTGTGTGGGGACCCACAAACTGGAGAATAATTATATTGCAGAGGTTCTCCCACAGGAGTGAGAGTTCTGAGCCCCACATCAGGCTCCCCAGCCTGTGGGTCCAGCACGGGGAAGAGGAACCCCCAGAGCATTTGGCTTTGAAGGCTAGTGGGGCTTAATTGCAGGAGCCCCACAGGACTGGGGGAAATAGAGACTTCACTCCTAAAGGGCGTACATAACATCTCATGTGCACCGGGTCCCAGGGCAAAAGCAGTAATTTGATAGGAGCCTGGGGCAGACCTCTCTGCTGGTCTTGGAGACTCTCTTGGAGAGGCAGGGGTGGTGGTGGTGGTGGCGGCTGTGGATCACAATGGGGACATAGACATGAGTGTCAGACATATTTGGGAACGTTCAACTGCATGAACACTCCTGGTTGCTGCCATCTTGGCTCATTAGCACCAAGACGTGGCCCCACCCAACAGTCTGAAGGCTCTAGTACTGGGACGCCTCAGGCCAAACAACTAACTGGGAGGGGACATGGCCCCACCCATCAGCAGACAGGCTTCCTAAAGACTTCCTGAGCCCACAGCCACCTCTAGACATGCCCCAAGACATGGCCCTGCCCACCAGAGGGCCAAGACCCAGGTCCACCCACCAGTGGGCAGGCACCGGTCTTTCCCACCATGAAGCCTGTATAAGCCTCTAAACCAGCCCCACCTACCAGGGGGCAGATACCAGAAGCAAGAAAACTATAACCCCACAGACTGTGGAATGAGTCTGCTAACAGCAGGTTAGACCCTACCCTAGGACCAGCTGGGACCTGGCCCTGCCCACTAGCAGGCCAACGCAATTTTTGGGACACCTCATGCCCCATAATCAATTGTGTCAGGAACTGGGCCCACCCCAACAATCTGAAACAAGCTCTGGGATCGCTGGACCCTACAGCCAGACTCCAGGAATAAGCTCTGCCTGCCAGTTATCCAGCACTAACCCCAGGACCTGGCTTCACCTGCTAGTGGGTGGGCAACAGCCCCAGAGTCTTCAGGACCCTGAACCTGACCACCAGTGAGCCAGCTCTAACCCTGGGGTCCCCTAGGGTTCTGCAATCAGCCACCTCCAGACGAGGCCCCACTATACAGCCAGCAGCATCTGCACAAGGCAGAGCCTGGCAACCAACCAGACTAGGGGCCAACCAAGCCTACCAGACCATCCACATGGTCAGCCAGCCACAAGAGAAGGGCCCACGCAGTCCTCTTGGGGGAGTCCCTAGGGCATATGGCTTGGGTGACGAGAGGGAGTGTACTGCTGGAATGCACAGGACATCTCCTACAGAGGGTCACTTCTCCAAGGTCAAGAAATGTAACTAACCTACCACATACATAAAAGTACAAATAGCAACTTAGAAAAAATGAGGCAGCAGAGGAATATGTTCCAGACGAAGGAACAAAACCCCAGAACAACTAAGTGAAGTGGAGATAGGCAGTCTACCCAAGAAAGAGTTCAGAGTAGTGTTCATAAAGATGATCCAAGAAATTGGGAGGAGAATGGATACACAGAGTGAGAAGTTAGAAGTTTTTAACAAAGAGTTAAAGAACAATCAGAGATGAAGAATACAATAACTGAAATAAAAAACACACTACAAGTAATCAAATAGTGGAATAAAAGATACAGAAGAATGGATCAGTGAGCTGGAAGACAGTAGTTGAAATCACTGCCACTGAACACAAAAAAGAATGAAAAGAAATGAGGATAGTTTAAGAGACCTCTGGGACAACCTCAAGCATAATATTCACATTATGGAGGTCCAAGGAGAAGAGAGAAGGGCCTGAGAAAATATTTGAATAGATAATAGCTGAAAACTTCCTTAACCTGGGAAAGAGAACAGTCACACAAGTCCAGGAAGCACAGAGAGCCCCATACAGGATTAACCCAAAGAGGAACACACCAAGACACATTGCAATCAAAATGACAACATTAAAGATAAAGAGAGAATATTAACTAGTAACTGTAAATATATATGCACCCAACATAGGAGCACCTCAACATACAAGGCAAATATTAACACACATAAAAGGAGAAATCAACAGTAACACAATAATAGTGGGGGACTTTAACACCACACTTACATCAATGGACAGATCATCCAGACAGAAAATCAATGAGGAAACACAGGACTTAAATAACACATTAGAACAAATAGATTTAATTGATATTTATAGAGCATTCCACCTGAAAGCAGAAAACACATTCTTCTCAAGTGCACATGGAACATTCTCCAGGATAGATCACATGCTGGGCCACAAAGCAAGTCTCAGTAAATTTAAGAAAATTGAAATCATATCAAGCATCTTTTCAGACCACAACACTATGAGACTAGAAATCAACTACAAGAAAAAAACCGCAAAAAACACAAACATGTGGAGGCTAAACAATATGCTACTAAACAACAGTGGATCACTGAAGAAATCAAAGAGGAAATTTAAAAATGTCTAGAGACAAATGGAAATAAAAAATACCTAGAGACAAATGAAAACAAAAACACAACAATCCAAAACCTATCGGATGCAGCAAAAGCAGTGCTAAGAGAGAAGTTTATAGCTATGCAAGATTTCCTCAGGAAACGAGAAAAATTTCAAATAAACAACCTAACCTTGCATGTGAAGGAGCTAGAGAAAGAAAAACAAACAAAACCCAAAGTTAATAGAAGGAAAGAAATCATAAAGAGCAGAGAAGAAATAAATGATAGACACTAAAAAAAATAACAGAAAAGAACAATGAAACTAAAATCTGGTTCTTTTAAAAGATAAACAAAATTGATAAACCTTAAGCTACACACATCAAGAAAAAAAGGGAGAGGGCCAAATCAATAAAATCAGAAATGAAAATGGAGGAGTTACAACCGACACCACAGAAATACAAAGGATCATAAGAGACTACTATGAGCAACTATATGCCAATAAAATGGACAACCTGGAAGAAATGGACAAATTCTTAGAAAGGTACACTCTCCCAAGACTGAACCAGGAAGAAATAGAAAATATGAACAGACCAATTACCAATATTGAAATCAGTAATTTAAGAACTCCCAACAAACAAAAGTCTAGGACCAGATGGCTTCACAGGTGAATTCTATCAAACACTTAGAGAAGGGTTAACACCTATTCTTCTGAAACTATTCCAAAAAATTTCAGAGAAAGGAACACTTTCAAACTCATTCTATGAGGCCACCATCACCCTGATACCAAAACCAGACAAAGATACCACAAAAAAAGAAAATTACAGGCCAATATTACTGGTGAATATAGATGCAAAACTCCTCAACAAAATACTAGCAAACTGAATCCAACAATACCTTAAAAGGATCACACACAATGATCAAGTGGAATTTTTCCCAGGGATACAAGGATTTTTTAATAACCACAAATCAATCAGTGTGATACACCACATTAACAAATTGAAGAATAAAAAACATATGATCATCTCAATAGATGCAGTAAAATCTTTTGATAAAATTCAACATCCATTTATGGTAAAAAACAAAACAAAACAAATAAAACTCTCCAGAAAGTGGTCATAGAGGGAACATACCTCAACATAATAAAGGCCATATATGACATACCCACAGCTAATATCATACTCAAGGGAGAAAAGCTGAAAGCATTCCCTCTAAGATCAGAAACAAGACAAGAATTCCCGCTCTCTCCACTTTTAATCAACATAGTTTTGGAAGTCCTAGCCACAGCAATCAGAGAAGAAAAAAGAAACAAAAGGAATCAAAATTGGAAAGAAAGTAGTAAAACTGTCACTGTTTGCAGATGACATGATACTACACATAGAAAATCCTAAAGATGCTACCAGACAAGTACTAGAGCTCATCAATGAAACTGGAAAAGTTGCAGGATACAAAATTAATATACAGAAATCTGCAGCATTTCTATACACTAACGACAAACTATCAGAAAGAGAAACTAATGAAACAATCGCATTTACCATCACATCCAAAAAAATAAAATACCTAGGAATAAACCTACCTAAGGAGGCAAAAGACCTGTACTCTGAAAAATATAAGATGCTGATGAAAGGCCACACAAACAGATGGAAAGGTATACTGTGTTTTTGGATTGGAAGAATCAATACTGTTAAAATGACTATACCACCCAAGGCAATCTATAGATTCAAAGCAACTCCTATCAAATTACCAATGACAACATTTTTCACAGAACTGGAACAAAAGAATTTAAAAATTTTTTTATGGAACCACAAAAGACCACAAATAGCCAAAACAATCTTGAGAAAGAACAGAGCCGGAGAAATCATGCTCCCCAACTTCAGACTATACTACAAAGCTACAGTAATCAAAACAGTATGGTACTGGGGCTTCCATGGTGGTACTGGGGCTTCCCTGGTGGCGCAGTGGTTGAGAGTCTGCCTGCTGATGCAGGGGACATGGGTTCGTGCCCCGGTCCGGGAAGATCCCACATGCCACGGAGCGGCTGGGCCCGAGAGCCATGGCTGCTGAGCCTGCACGTCAGGAGCCTGTGCTCCACAACAGGAGAGGCCACAACAGTGAGAGGCCCGCGTACCACAAAAACAAAACAAAACAAAACAGTATGGTACTGGCACAAAAATAGGACTATAGATCAATGGAACAGAACAGAAATCCCAGAAACAAACTCACGCACTTATGGTCAATTAATCTACTGCAAAGGAGGCAGGAATATACAATGGCGAAAAGAATATCTCTGCAATAAGTCGTGCTGGGAAAACTGGAGAGCTACATGTAAAAAATGCAATTAGAACATTCTCTAATACCACATACCAAAATAAACTCAAAATGGATTAAAGACCTAAATGTAAGACCAGATACTATAAAATTCCTAGAGCAAAGCATAGGCAGAACAGTCTTTGACATAAATCACAGCAATATTTTTTTGATCCATTTCCTAGAGTAATGGAAACAAAATCAAAAATGAACAAATGGGGTCTAATGAAACTTAAAAGCTTTTGTACAGCAAAGGAAACCATAAATAAAACAAAAAGAAAATCTATGTACTGGGAGAAAATATTTGCAGACAATGCAACTGACAAGGGCTTAATTTCCAAAATATACAAATCACTCATACAGCTCAATAGCAATAAAACAAACAACCCTATCAAAAAATGGGCAGAAGATCTAAGTAGACACTTCTCCAAAGATGACATACAGATGGTCAACAGGCATATGAAAAGTTGCTCAACATCACTAATTATTAGAGAAATGCAAATCAAAACTACAATGAGATATCACCTCACTACAGTCAGAATGGCCATCATCAAAAAGTCTACAAATAGGGCTTCCCTGGTGGCACAGTGGTTGAGAGTCCGTCTGCTGATGCAGGGGACGTGGGTTCGTGCCCCAGTCTGGGAAGATCCCACATGCCGCGGAGTGGCTGGGCCTGTGAGCCATGGCCACTGGGCCTGCGCGTCCAGAGCCTGTGCTCCACAACGGGAGAGGCCACAACAGTGAGAGGCCTGTGTACCGCAAAAAAAAAAAAAAAAAGTCTACAAACAATAAATGCTGGAGAGGGTGTGGAGAAAGGGGAACCCTCCTACACTGTTGGTGGGAATGTAGATTGGTGCAGCCACTGTGGAGAACAGTGTGGAGGTTCCTAAAAAGCTAAAATAGAGTTACCTTCTGATCCAGCAATCCTACTCCTGGGCATATATATGGACAAAACTATAATTCAAATAGATACATGCACCCCAATGTTCATTGCAGCACTATTTACAATAGCCAAGACATGGAAGCAACCTAAATGTCCATTGACAGATGGATGGATAAAGAAGATGTGGTACATATATACAGTGGAATATTACTCAGCCATTAAAAAGAATGAAATAATGCCATTTGCAGCAACATGGATGGACCTGGAGATTATCAGACTAAGTAAGTCAGAGAAAGATAAACATTATATGATATCACTTGTATGTGGAATCTAAAAGAATGATACAAATGAACTTATTTACAAAACAGAAATAGATTCACAGACAAAGACAACAAATTTATGGTTACCAAAGGGGAAAGGGCAAGAGGGATAAATTGGGAATTTGGGATTAACAGATACACACTATTATATATAAAATAGGTAAACAATAAGGACCTACTGTATAGCACATGGAACTATAGCCAATACCTTGTAACAACCTATATTGGAAAATTATCTGAAAAAGAATATATGTGTGTGTGTGTGTGTGTATTACTGAATCATTCGCTGTATACCTGAATCATTGTAAATCAACTATACTTCAATTTTTAAATATTAAATTATTAAAAATTTATGCCAGATATAAGGATTAAAAAAAGTGAGATTATTAAAAGCAGCAATGGAAAAGCAACAAACAACATAAAAGGGAAGTCCCATAAGGCTGTCAGCTGATTTTTCAGCAGGAACTCAGCAGGCCAGAAGGGAGTGTCATTATATATTTAAAGTGATGAAAGGGAAAAACCTACAACCAAGAATACTCATCCCGCAAGGCTCTCATTCAGATTTGTTGAAGAAATCATAAGATTTACAGATAAGCAAAAGCTAAAAGAATTCAGCACCACCAAACCAGCTTTACAGTAAATGTTAAAGGAATTGTCTAGGTGAAAAAGAAAAGGCCATAACTAGAAACAAGAAAATTACAAAATGGAAAAGTTCACTGGTAAAGGCAAACATACAGTAAAGGCAGGAAATCATGCACACAAAAACCTAGTATGGAGGATAAAAGACAAAAGTAGTAAAATCATCTGTATCCACAATAAGCAGTTAAGGGATACACAAAACAATTAGATGTATGATTGTATTGTATTTTACATACAATTAGGTGTCTGTAAAATATGATGTCAAAAACAGTCACCAAAAATCTATAATAGACGTACACGCAAAAAAGAAAAATGAATCCAAACGTAATACTAAAGATAGTTATCAGATCACCAGAGAACAAAAGAAGAAAGGGGGAAAAAAGACCTATAAAAACAAATCCAAAATAATTAACAAAATGGCAATAGGAACATACATATCGCTAATTACCTTACATGTAAACGCCGACTAAAGACTGGCTGACTGGATATTAAAAACAAGACCTGTATATATGCTGCCTACAAGAGACTCACTTCAGATGTAGAGACACATACATTCTGAAAATGAGGGGATAGAAAAAGTTATTCCACGCAAATGGAAACCAATTAAGTAAGTACTTGCAAGTATACATTTTGTGTGTACCTAAACCCGGCTGGGGTATTAGTCAGAGGTTATCTGGTGCTCCTTTTACTTCTGTTTGGGAGACTCTAGTATAGTACTCAATTTAAAGTTGTTCTTTTGCTGGGATAAAATCACTGTTGAAAACTGTGTGATGGGTAGATAGGCTGTTGGTAAGATTAACTCTTCTAGGTGTCACCCCGGAGTCGTTTCAGCTCTTTCACATGTCTCAGTTTCTCTCCCCAGCAGCCTAAAACCACCATGGGCACTCAGTGTCTTCCAATTGAGCAAAATCTTCCCAGTGTCTTTCAACTGGAGAATCCCTAAGTATCTTTCAACTGAGCAAAATTTTAGTATCTTTCAACTGATAAATCTGGTTCCTTTTTAATGCACCACCAAATAAAACTCAGGATCATCAACCAAGATGGGTGATCCAAGACCAAGAGAGAGTCACCCAAATTTGTGTGGACTTGCTGGGGAGGAGGACGGGCACAAGGTGCCCTTGCTGGTACCAAGGCTCCAGATCCTCCTAGAATTCAGGCAAAGGAGAGATGTCTGCTCTGGGTTCTCTCGTGGTCACCAAAACTGTCAACTGAAATAAAAAATGCAGAACATGGGGCTTCCCTGGTGGCGCAGTGGTTGAGAGTCCGCCTGCCGATGCAGGGGACACGGGTTCGTGCCCCAGTCCAGGAAGATCCCATGTGCCGCAGAGCGGCTGGGCCTGTGAGCCATGGCCGCGGAGCCTGTGCTCCGCAGCGGGAGAGGCCACAACAGTGAGAGGTCCGCGTACCGCCAAAAAAAAAAAAAAAAAAAACGCAGAACATGAAAGCTGTGAGTTTCAATTTTATTCAGGGATTTACTGAGGACTAGAGCCCAGGAGACAGCCTTTCAGATAGCTCTTAGGAACTGCTGTGAAGCGGTAGGGGGGCCACCAGGATATATATGAATTTCGGGTGCTGGGGAATACATGTAGTCAAGTATATATCTTGGTAAAAGATTACCACTAATCACAAAAACAGATCTCTTAAGTTAATGATTTTGGTGCTAATCTATGTATGGGAAGATGCAAGAATCTGGGGTCATTAAAATTCTTCCTGAGATATGCATCTTAACTATCTAGGGGCCCATATATCCAAAACACAGATACTTCATCCTGTTTTTCATCCTGAATTCCTTTCAGGGTATGCTGAATGTCAGGGTCTGCAGCAGCTAATGACTTGATCCTTGTAGAATTGGATGTGGGGAAACATTCTTTGTTTTACAATACATACACATACATACACAATACATAGACATACATACACATACAGACAGATGCAAGCAGAGATCTTAGAGCTTTTGTTTAAAAATGTTTAGCCATGAGAAATGTATGATCATGTAAAATTCACTAGTTCATGAAAGAACAGTTGGATTGAAATTGTGTTTCCCGCAGATGGAATAAGTTAAGTTTACCTGCTCAGATGGCTAAAGCTTTTTACTAGTACTCAATATTTGTGAAGAAGACTTTTTTAAAAAATAAAATTTATTTATTTATTTATTGGCTGCATCAGGTCTTCGTTGCAGTGCTCGGGCTTCTCGTTGTGGGGGCTTCTCTTGTTGCGGAGCACGGGCTCTAGTAGTTATAGCACGCGGGCTCAGTAGTCGTGGCTCGCAGGCTCCAGAGCGCAGGCTCAGTAGCTGTGGCACACGGGCTTCGTTGCTCCATGGCATGAGGGATCTTCCCGGACCAGGGCTCAAACCCGTGTCCCCTGCATTAGCAGGCGGGTTCCTAACCATTGTGCCACCGGGGAAATCCCTCAAGTACACTTCTTAAATGAATGATCTTGTCTAATTGGAATGTACCACATAGTGACCACTGTGATTCTAGATGGTCTTAGTAAGATTTTGCCATTTTTGTAGATATTGGCAGCTTCTGGGACCACAGTTCTTAGACACAGAATTAGCAGGTGTGCCACAAGGTGGTGTGCTTAATTGTTTGAAACTTGAGGATCGCATTTCTTTAGCTAAGTCTTGGGTATCTCAGAGCGAAATTAATACCTAAGAGGAATGTGCCAGTGGGTTGGGGATTTTGTGGTGTTTTACAGCATGCCTGTTTGCATAGAACTCTTCTTTGTTTTTTTTTTGTTTTTTTGCGGTATGCGGGCCTCTCACTGCTGTGGCCTCTCCCGTTGCGGAGCACAGGCTCCGGACGCTCAGGCTCAGCGGCCATGGCTCACGGGCCTAGCCGCTCCGCGGCATGTGGGGTCTTCCCGGACCGGGGCACGAACCCGTGTCCCCTGCATCGGCAGGCCGACTCTCAACCACTGAACCACCAGGGAAGTCCTAGAACTCTTCTTGAGGTTGGCAGGTAAGGTTAGAGTTAGGTGGCAAGCACTCTAACGGCTTTTAAGTGCTTGACCTGTACCCACCAATTTTGTGGCTATGGCTTCTGAGATTCCTGTTAGCAATAGATCTATTATTCCTTTCATGAGAAGATTTCTTTACAGTGGCAGACATCCTAATGGTTTTTAATAGTCTGACTTGTGCCTACTTAGATTTTGATGTGCCATTGGTCAAAACAGTCGAATTTCTTGTCTTAATTTGTTCTCCCAAGTCCCACTCTGGCTTATGCTGTGAACTTACCTTGAGGCTTTGTGACTCCCCTAACAGCTGCCATCTTGTTTTCTTAGATTGAAGAGTACCCATTATTTTCCCCTGTCGAAATAATCCTCCCTAATTCAATGAGACTTACTGTTTCTGGCTGCCTGTGCCCAGCTCTTGAGACCTATGAGGACCTCCTGAAGGCAGCTTACCTTGTAGATGAAGCTGGCAACAAACTCAAATGTTGTGATGCAGTGAGTCTCACCCAGAACAATCTGGAGTCTTTCACATCCTAATTTTCCACTCAGAAGGATGAGGACAAACAAACTTAAAGAGCTCAGAACACAAAATAAGCGGGGATAAACCCAAGAGAAGCTTACCAGAGATCCCGGAGAGTGGCTGAAGAGGCCGCAAACTAAAAGGGCTCTGTGGGTAACTTCACCTGTGTTTTGAAGCGGTTCATGAGATCTTCAGTAGCTGTCTTCAGGTCCCAACTCATTGCCAAAACCGTCAGTTGACAAAACAACTTAGTAATGAGCTTGATGTCCTTTATTTACGGGAAAACAGTCCACGGATTGGGAGAGTACAATGCCTCACAAGTAGTGAAGCGCTCTTCCTGAGGGATTTTGGCAAGAGCGAGTTTTATAGAGTTGAAAGAGGCAGTGCCAAAACAGGGCATGATTGGCTACGAGGTCGGGGAATTCCTTATAAGGCTAGCAAGTCCTGTTTTCTAAGGTAAATTGCTAAAGCTGAGCTGGAGGATAGTGATTGGTGTATAAAATTCCTTGGCAGGTGTTTCCTATAAGTGCTGGCTGATTTAGGTTTAGGTTTGTGATGTGGGCCTGGCCACCGGGGTCGGCTTCACTATATGGGTCCTGATATCTGAATCACCTTTATCAATAGGTACAGCAATAGTGTTTGCTGTAGCATAACTTCCCCTTTGGCTGGTTAAGAGGGAATCAAGGACTGCATGATTGATTGTCCATAACAATCCTAACTAATGGGTTTAGACTAGTTTGTCTTTCGAAGTTGAATTTGTGTTACTTATGATTTTTGTTAGGGTCTAAGGCAAGTTTTGGGCCGTGTTTGTCAGTGATATTATCCCTAATGGGGGAATTGCCAGTTACATAGTATGCATGAAAACAGAGTTACTTATACCTTCTGGGAGTTTTGTTTTGTTTTGTATTTTGTTTGGTTTTTTTTGCAGTACTCGAGCCTCTCACTGTTGTGGCCTCTCCCGTTGCGGAGCACAGGCTTCGGACACACAGGCTCAGTGGCCATGGCTAACGGGCCCAGCCGCTCCGCGGCATGTGGGATCTTCCCGGATCTGGGCACGAACCTGTGTCCCCTGCATCGGCAGGCGGACTCTCAACCACTGTGCCACCAGGCAATCCCCCTGTTCTGTTTTTTAATAAGCTTGGGTGCACTGCATTTTGAAGGTTTCTGGGTCGTATTTTTTCCAGAGAAATAGGATCCACAGGAGGGATGGTACCTCTAAATATGTAAAAGTGTCTCACAATTATCCTGAATACACAGGATAAATCAGTGTGTGGCAGATCGGTGTAAGCCTATCCACATAAAATGGAGTACTCTAGTTGGAAGTAAACTGTACTGGACGTATAAGTATCATTTATCACAACAGGGGTAAGCCGGTTTGGTGTCCTTCAAGGCAGACAAATTTTTGAGTGGAACTACATAGTTCAGCAAAGCAGGGTGTTTTCTGAAGAGGATGAACTGACTGTCGTGGTCCTGATTGGCCGGTCTCGCTGATGGTATTATAATAACCTTAGCAAAAGCGTTCTGATAATGTGAGGTCAAGGTCCATTTTTATAAGGCTGAAGGTTGGGATTAATGATATGAGGGAAGCTTAAGTGCCAGAAGGGGCCTATAAAAGGGAATCTGTCTTCCGAGATGTTTAAAGGAAGTGATATTATATTAGTGTCAGCAGGGTCTGGTGGAGGATACTAGATCCAGCAATCAGTTAAATTCAGAGCAGCACCTTTGACTAGGAAAAACATATAGGAGAGTTCTCTTTTCCCTGAAGTGGCAGAAGAGGGCAATAGGGGTTCAAAAATAATAGGATGAAGATAAGGGAGATCACATAGCGTTCTGGAGGGTGTAAAAGTGTCTTAATAGGTAATATTAGTAGAAGGGCAAAGGGACAGAAAAAGAATGTTGAAAAATGAGAAAATTAATCTCACTCTGTCATCTTGGGTGGAACCTATCCCCTTCCGAAGACAGCAGCTTTTGTTGTCTCAGGGAGAAGTTGCCCACTTCCGCTGTTAGCGGCTTCTGGAAGATTCCTAACAATCCTTAGTCTAAGGTCTTCTGATGAAATAGATGTCCAGTAGTGTGGGAGGAAGTGATGTATATCTTTTAAGTTAAACATTTTATATACTGAAAAAAAATCTAAGTATCAATACCTTGGAGTTTTACTGATATATCAGTTGTTAATAGTACCAACAAGAAAGTTTTCACTAAGGGTCAATGGAAGTTTTATTTCTGTTGCCTATTTCAGAAGACTAAACCTCCAGGTGGCAGATCACACGGAGGATGTGGTCATAAAGTTGGAGATATTTTATGAATCTCCTGGAATATTCAATCACATTAGCTTGTAATAGAGTAGAACCTGGGATTGGAAGTGAAATTCCCAAATGCATGAGGCAGTTTTTTATTAACATATAAGGAGGAAACTTGTGGATCCTTGAGTGGTTTATCATCATCGGGCTAATGGCAGTACTTTGGGCCTGGGAAGTCTGAGGGTTTTTGAGAGCTTTAATAATTAAAATTTTAGAATTCTGTTAATTTTCTTTATTTTTTTCTGAGTTTGAATATGGTATGTACAGAGGAATTTCTGAGTAAAATGTAATATTTTAAAGGATTTTAAAATGGCAATACCAGCAAAATGTGTGTCCCTGTTACTGGAGAGATACCTTGGGATTTCCCATATCAGAAGTGGGAAACCATTTCACTCAGCTCTCCAGCAAGGAGAGGCCTCAACTCACCCTAAGAATACATAACAATAACCGGAACACACTCATTGCCCATTTGGAGATGTTTAAGGGGACCTCGAGGCTCTGGTTCCTATTTCCTACCTTCACAGACTTTCAGGATTTGTGAGATTACAGGTAGGACATGCCTCAGTAATACCTCTTACCATTTCCCCACTGCTGTTGGTTCAGTGCTGTGGCCAAACCATCTCTGCTATTAAGGGTGATACCGTGAAGTGTTTTTGCTAAAATCTGTTTTTATCATGGTTATCTTAGATAATGGCAAAGCATCTCAAGGTCTTTTAAGTCACCATTTATTTTATAGAGGTTCCTAGAGAGGTCAGGAAATCTTCTAAACCATGAGGACATCATGGAATTAACCTAAAATCACATATTTACTATCAGTATGAAATATCCTCCTTTATATTTTGTCAGTCTGAGCAAGGGCAATTAAGTTAGCTATCAGAACTGATTTAATTTCTGTGAGAAGCTTATATTTCAAGGGGACATTTAAGTCCATAATATCATACCCTATTTAGCAATTTTTTAGTTTTACTTTTCCTGTTTGAACCATTAACAAATACAACTAAATCATAGTTATTTAAGAGTCTCTAGGTCTGTCCAGGGCATAGATAATCTCCTAAAAGGCATAAGCAACCATGGGGGTTTTCTGTTTCAGGTGAAGGAAGGAGCGTGACTTACAGCTTGCAAAGTGGATATGTTATGTTTTGGTTATTGGATCTAAGCAATAGGCCTTTCATGAGTCCTATGTAACTGAGTCAGTACCTCAAGTGCCTGTCCACAAATATTTTGAACAAAAAAGAAAAATGGTTTGTGAATCCAGAATCCTGGAAAAATGTTTGGAAGAGAGTCATTGCATCAGTCTTTGTGCTTAAATGTATGTTTCTTTTAACTTGAAATGTATTCAATCATTGAAAGATATAATTACCATATTTAATTATGCATAACTAACATAGGAAGATAAACTCTTAATTTGTTAAGTTTATCACCATTATTTTTACAGTTTGAACTTAATTAAAAGGTGGAAAAATTTATTCTTATTGTTCTTTCTTGTATAGAATTGAGAAGCAAATCTTCATATTCCCTAGTGGCCATTTCAGGAAACCCAAAGATAGTTTAGGCATAAAAGACATTTTAATAATTTTATTATTCTGAATTTGGAGCCTAGATTTGGGAGAGGCGAAATCAAGGCTAGCTGTCAGAGGAGATAAGGTGTAAGTCATAAGTATCTAAAGACAAGAAATATTTATAATCAACACTATAAAACTACACTAGATTATACCAAGGCTAAAGCTGTATTGGGGGAAAAAAGACAGCAGCAGGGCCTCATATAAGCCAGTAGAGGAGGGTGTTTGTTCATTTCTGAGATTTGGATGACATTCATATTTTGTCTGTGTTCAGACATGATTACACAGTGGTCTTGGTTTTGTCTCACTTCGTTGCCATCATAGAGGGGCCTTGTCAGTCGTTGGTGTGTGAATTTCTCTATGCTCACAGGAGAACAGGCTGAGCCTTGAGTGCCAGGCCAGCTTCCATATGCCAGGGGCTGTTTTCCTCTTTCTCATCAGTGACATAGACTCTGAGAGGACTGTCTTATCTATATTTTAAGTGTCAGCTGTCAAGCCTTACAAGGAGCCCCTTCCATGAAATCTGAGTATAGCAGTTTTGAAACCCGGGAGTAAGTATGGGTCAAATCTGGACCTCAAAAAGAAGCCTGTAGGGTCTTTAAAAACTCATCTGGGCCCCTTTATCTCCAGTCAAATTTGTAAGAAATAAATCAGCAGCTAAAGCATCACTTTGCATTGGGGATTTTGCTGACCACCACGACCCCAACCCACACACATTTTGTTTACTCCCATCCAAATCTACCATTTTGGACTTTGTGCTACTGATACAAACTTTCATAGACATTTTACTTAGTGATAAGTGTTTACATCCCAGATCCGCAACTATACAGCTCAAGCAAAAGAATGTCACTCATTCATCTTATTCAGGCCTTGGACAAAAGCCTGAAATTAAGCAGGTGCTCAATATTGTTTAATCGATTAGTGAATTATTAATGAAAAACATTTAAACAGAAGACTCAACATAAAATGTAACTTTGAAAACTTCTCTATCCACAGGAAGTATGTTGAGTAAAAAGCAACAAAAGAGGAAGACAGAAGTCCGAAGTTCTTCCCTGGGGACATTTCACAAAGTGGACAAAATCTAATCAATTCCTCAGGAGTCGCTGCCAAGTTCCTTAACCTGGTTTTTAATTTTTTTAAAAAAATTATTTATTTTTGGCTGCATTGGGTCTTCGTTGCTGTGCGCGGGCTCTCTCCAGTTGTGGCGAGCGGGGTCTACTCTTCGTTGCCATGCATGGGCTTCTCATTGCAGGTGGCTTGTCTTGCTGTGGAGCACAGGATCCAGGCGCGCAGGCTTCAGTAATTGTGGCTCGCAGGCTCAGCAGTTGTGGCTCGTGGGCTCTAGAGCGCAGGCGCAGTAGTTGTGGCGCACGGGCCTAGTTGCTCCATGGCGTGTGGGATCCTCCCGGACCAGGGATAGAACCTGTGTCCCCTGCATTGGCAGGCAGACTCTCAGCCACTGCGCCAGCAGGGAAGCCCCAATGGTTTTGTTTAAAAACCTTTCACCAATACTATTTGTTTCCCAGTAAGTCGTTGTCATCTCCCATCTTGTTGATCCTTAAAATACACCTTCCCATGAAGTGTTTCTGGGAAGGTATATGAAGGACAGAGGACCACTTCCCATTAAATTCGAAATGATTTGTTTTTATCTTTAAGAACATTTAACAGGGGATCTACCCTCTTAACAAATTTTTGAAGATCACACGATTGTATATGTAGAAAATCCCAAAGAACTTACCCAAAAACTCAAAATAGAATGAAATACTTACATATAAACTTCAAAAACTGTACAGATTCTGTATACAAAGAAATTTTAAATGCTGATTAAAGAAATCAGAGAAGACCTAAATAAATGAAGAGATACACTATACTCATGGATTGGAAGAGTTATAATAAAGATGTCAGTTCTCCCCCAAATTGATCTATAGATTTCACACAATTCCCAGCAAAATTCCAGCAAAAAAAATTTTTGGTAGACATAGAAAAGCTTATTCTAAAATGTGTGTGGAGGGACTTCCCTGGCGATCCAGTGGCTAAGACCCTGCACTCCCAATGCAGGGGGCCTGGGTTCAATCTCCAGTCAGGGAACTATATCTCACATGCTGCAACTAAGAGTTCGCATGCCGCAACTAAAGATCCCGTGTGCTGCAACTAGGACCCGGCATAGCCAAATAAATAAATAGAGATTAAAAAATAAATAAAATGTGTGTGGAAAAGCAAAGGGCCTAGGATGGCTAAAACAATTTTGAAAAAGAAAAATCACTAGACTTGATGTTAAGGCTTATTATGCAGCTATAGTCATAAAGATGGTGTGGTATTTATTGGCAAAGGGCTATATACATAGATCAGTGGAAATTAATAGAGAACCCCCAGATAGACCCCAGGGCTAAGGATGAAGGCTGGTGGGTGTGGCTATTAAAGGGGTAGCACTAAGGAGCATTGATTGTGGTGGTTGTTCCATGACTCTACAAGATACAATTGCACAGAGTTATATATATATATACACATACACATACAAATGAGTGCATGTAAAACTGGTGAAATATGAATAAGCTCTATGGATTGTATCAATGCCAATTTCCTGGGTTTTTTTTTTTACTCTTTTCCAGTTCCTGTTTTTTATTCTTTAACTTGCAGTAATAACTGACATATAACATTGTGTTTGTTTTAGGTGTACAGCCTAATGATTCAGTATTCGTATATATTACAAAATAATCACCACAATAAATCTAATTAACATTTGTCACCACACGTAGTTACAAATCTTTTTCTTGTGATGAGAACTTTCAGGATTTACTCTCTCAGCAATTTTCAAATATACAATACAGTGTTATTAACTATAGTCACTGTGCTGTACATTACATCCCCAGGACATGTTTATTTTGTAACTGGAAGTTTGTACCTTTTGACCCCCTTCACCCATTTCATCCACCTGGTGTTTGATATTGTACTATATACATATACACCTCATTTTATTGCAATTCGCAGATAGTGCATTTTTTTACAAATTGAGGGTTTGTGGCAACCCTGCATCAAGCAAGTCTATCAGCACCATTTGTCCAACAGCACTTACTCACTTCAGGTCTCTGTGTCACGTTTTGGTAGTTCTCATAATATTTCAAACTTTTTCATTATTATTATATTTGTTATGATATCTGATCAATGATGTCACTACCGTGACTTGCTGAAGGCTCAGATGATGGTTAGCATTTTTTGGCAATAAAGTATTTTTTAATTAAGGTATGTACAGTTTTTTTTTAGACATAATGCTGCTGCAAACTTAACTGACTACAGTATAGTGTAAACATAACTTTTATACATACTGGGAAACCAAAAAGTTCACTTTATTGCGGTGGTCTGGAACTGAACCCACAATCTCTCCAAGGTATGGCTTTATTGCTATATAGGACATTATTACTGGGTGAAACTGGATGAAGGGTGCATGGGACCACTTGTTCACTTTTTGACACTTCCTCTTAACTTATAATCATTTCAAAATAAAAATTTTAAGTGACCCCTCCCCCCAAAAAGCCATGTCACTTATTCAACTGTACCCACCTAAAACAAATGCTACAAACTCATCATAAGCTCATTTATACCAGGTTTTGTAAATATTATTTTGTCTAAATGGCAAATAATTTTTTTTCCGTCTTTTCACAATCAAATTCAGATGTGGGTCATCCTACTACAAAACTGGTCTAAACTCTTAACAAATGTCAGTGGCACAAAAGACGAAAAGAGCAACAGATTGTTCCTGTGTCTTACATTTTAAAGGCAGAACAGGGACTTGACAATCAAATGCAATGTGTAAATTTTTATTGTATCCTGGATTAAAAAGAACATCTTTAAAGATACTTTTGCATATAACAAACCCACAGGTATCATCATTCTCAGTGGTCAAAAGCTGAAAGCATTCCCTCTAAGGAACAAGGCAAGGATTCCATCGTCACCACTTTTATTCAACATAGCTTTGGAAGTCCTAGCCACGGCAATCAGAGAAGAAAAAGAAATAAAGGGAATCCAACTTGGAAAAGAAGAAGTAAAACTGTCACTGTTTGCAGATGACATGATACTATACAAAAGAAAATCCTAAAGATGCTACCAGAAAACTACTAGAGCTCATCAATTAATTCGGTAAAGTTGCAGGATACAAAATTAATACACAGAAATCTCTTGCATTCCTATACACTAACAATGAAAGATCAGAAAGAGAAATTAAGGAAACAATCCCATTTACCATCATATCAAAAAGAATAAAATACCTAGGAATAAACCTACCTAAGGTGGCAAAAGACCTGTAGTCTGAACAATATAAGATGCTGATGAAAGAAACCGAAGACCACACAAACAGATGGAAAGATATACTGTGTTCTTGGCCTGGAAGAATCAATATTCTTAAAATGACTATACTACCCAAGGCAGTCTATAGATTCAATGCAATCCCTATGAAATTACCAACAGCATTTTTCACAGAACTGGAACATAAAATTTTTAAAATTTTGTATGGAAACAAAAAAGACCTTGAGTAGCCAAAACAATCTTGAGAAAGAACAGAGCTGGAGGATTCACACTCCCTGACTTCAGACTATACTACAAAGCTACAGTAATCAAAACAGTATGGTACTGGCACAAAAGCAGAAATATAGATTAACAGGACAGAAAGCCCAGAAATAAACTCACGCTATGAACCTAAAATTGCTCTAAAAATAAAGTCTACAGGAATTCCCTGGCTGTCCAGTAGTTAGGACTCCACGCTCTCACTGCTGAGGGCATGGGTTCAATCCCTGGTCAGGGAACTAAAATCCCACAAGCTGTATGGTGTGGCAAAAAAAAAAAAAAGAAAAGAAAAAAAGAAAGTCTACTAAAAAAGGCAATTCTTTGTTGGTTTCATTACTTTTTGGGAATCAGCATTTGCTTTTTATGTTCATTGGTTAATTATAGGTTTTAAGTTGGATATTTACCTCCTTTGCCCATTTTTCTAAAGGAACTTTCTCTTTCATAGATTTGTTAGTCCTTTGAATATATTAGTGATTTTAGCCCTTTATTTGGAGGAAAGAAGAAATGGTGTGTTCAGGCCAATTGCTTTATGTGAACACTTAACAGACCAAAGGTGCATTCCTACAGACTGTGGGCCTTGTACAGTGAACCACCCAAGAAACCAGCTCTTTTTTTGAATAAAGGACAAGATGGAGTAAGCCTTTTCTCTTGCTTCAAAGGCATTTCAAGGCATTTGGGACATAGTTACTTACAGAGAAGAACTTTTGTACTTGGAAGGAAACAATGTAGATAAGCATAGGAAACATAAGGCGGAAGATAGGTCGTAAGATACAGTCATCCCATCTCATCAGTTACCCTGGCATATGTTTGCAGAAGACTTGTCTTTTATTTATTCATAAAAGGTGTCCTTATATTAAGAAAATCCATGATATGGGCACCGTAGACCAAATGTTTGGGTCTCCTCCAAAATTCATATATTGAAACCTAATCTCCCAGTGTGATGGTATTAGGAGGTGGGGCCTTAAATTATAAGGGTGGAGTCATGAATGGGATTAGTGCCCTTATTAAAGAGCCTCCAGAGAGCTTCCTTGCCCCTGCCACCATGTGAGGCTACAGCTAAAAGACAGCCATCTATGAACTAGGAAGTGGGCCTTCAGCAGACAGTGAATCTGCCAGTGCCTTGATCTTGGACTTCCAGACTGCCTAACTGTGAGAAATAAATTTCTGTTATTTATGTCACCCAGTCTATGAATGGACTAACACATGGGACTAAACTTTTTTCCTTGGTCATCTATATTTTACTTTATTATATTTATTGCAAAAGCAGAATTGTCACATTTATCATTCTTTCATTTTATGTCTCTGGGGTTTGTATCATACTAAGAGAGGTCTTTCTTATTCTTAAGACTATAAATACAAAATATTTTATAGTATCACCATGCACTTCCTCAAAGGACTACATTTCATATTACTCATTCACACAAAACCTTGAAATGGTACCATGAACAACAGGTTGTCAACTAGGGATGATTTTGCTCCCACCACAGAACATTTGGCCAGGTCTGGAGACATATTTTATCTACACACTGGGGGTGTGCTACTGACATCTGTGGGTAGAGGTCAGGGATAGAGCTAAACCCCTGCAATGCACAGGACAGCTCCCTCCCACCTCCAACAAAGAATTATCCAGCTCAAAATGTCCATATGGCGATGAGGTTGAGAAAATCTAACGTAAACCATCTCTCTTCCCTGGTTGTTCTGATACCCACTGTTTTGATCTTCTGTATAAAATCAAACTTTGAAAAGAGTGAATGAGATGGAAAAGAAAGAAAAAGGGAGAAATTGGATAAGGAAATTTTGGTAAGTTGGAGAAAACCATCTTACCCCACTGATTGTATCCTTAACTCAGTCAGCCCCTGTAATTCAGCTCCAAAAGCTTAAATGTAACAAACATCATTTTATAAAGTACACCAGAAAAAGAGTTAGAATATTGGAGGAAAAAACCTGGCAAACATTACTGGCATACTACTAAGGGACAGAAGCATGAAGAGACTAATTATTATGTAAATGCCTTTATTTGAACTAATACATTGCTACCAGATTACATCACTTTTCAGAGTTAGAGTAACATTGTGATCTTGAAAACTATAGCAAACAGCTTGACAAAGCAAGAGTACATTAAGTCCTACATATATGTTTATTTTTTAGTGACCACATCTCCTTGTCTTAGGTGTAAAATTAGAAAATTTATTATACACTTAGCATACTTGGCCTACCGTATCCTGCCTAAATTCTGAGCCCACTCTCTCCTCGAAAGTGTCATATTCAACAGCACTTTAAATCTAAAGAGAGAGTTTGATGATACAGGTTTTAAAACAAATAAGCATATATTGAACCAAGTGTTTTAAGACAAAATATGTCAATTGTTTACAGCTTCGGTGTGAGAGGGAAGATGGAAATTCAAGGTACATTTTTCTTCTACCTATAATGTATGTTTTTTACTTACTTGAAGACCCCTTAAAAAAAGTAGCAAAATCAGCAGTCTTATTTAATGTAATCAAAATATTCTTAAATGTACAAAAAAGGATCATGTAGAAAGAATACTGTAAAAAGATACTGATTTTTAAGAATAAACGAATATGAAAAGCTTCTATTACATTCTACACAGCCAGTTACTTCTGTAAATTTTCAGTACTAGAGAGATAAGCAAAGGATACTCATATCCAAATACCCTCTGACCACAGTTCTTGAATAAGAACTAGCATCCTGGATGAAAAGCAGAATTATTGTCTAATAATATTCATATCCAATCATCTAAGCAAGTCCCAGGAGGTGGACATTCTAAGAGGGAAACAGAAACAGAGAAATACGTACAGCAATGGGAAACGTCAAGGGCAGCGATCTAGGAGGAGCGAGTAAATGATTTGGCTATGAGCACATTTCAGGTGGGCATGACAAATCCACCTTGACTACGGGAAAGAGGAGTTGTTATTAAAACTCTTTCCCCTGAGGGCTCCCATGATGAGCTTAGTCTTGTTAAAAGTCCTTTAAATAACCAATGGTTCCTTAAGCCATGAGCACTTCACCTGGAAATTGCTGACCTGCTAATCATGCACTTGGGAGCAAGGTTGTTTTTATTCAAATTGGTTATTTTACACTCTCTTCATTCCCCTGCCCATCAAGCATGCAAACACGGTCATGACCATCTTGGGCTTTACTTCCACAAGGTCTTCCGGGAGAGCGTACACTCTGGCTCCAATTCTTCTAGCCATTGACACTGCGTACCTATTTTTGGAGGAAACAAAAATTAAGGTGAAATTCTGGTCAGTCAAGGGCACAACATGAGACATCTATTTCCTCTTATATAATCATTTGTCTGGGACGCAAAACCTCTATAGTGAAAGTTCAAATCGGAATGATTTCATTTTTCGTTATTTTGTTTTCTGTTTTATTTTGTTTGCGAGGTCACTTATAAGTGACACCAGATTTTTAAGCTCTACTATTTTGGGCTGATAATATTTATTCACTCTTTTTCTACAATATAAAATGAGAAATAATTTTGGTGCACTGATTTGATATGAAAAAATATATATTCTAGTTTTCTAGAATATATAATTACCCAGTATTTGATATTCTCGTTGAGCATGTAATAAGATAATAGTAACTCTCATGAGATCTTAGAGATTTGGGGTGGAAAAAATTATGCCAGACGCAAAATACAAATTGGTAGATGCAGTGAATACTTCCAAATATTCAAGGGAGGGGAGAGAGCCTACATGGTACATGGCCAGAGTGGCCGAAGCAAGGAATGCAGTGTAGAGAAAGGAAGGGAGAAAAGAACATGACATGTCCAGCTGGGGAAATTTGCAGGAGCTCCCCTCAATTAATACACAAGGCATTTCTAGGTGTTCTGTAACAGGAATCTTTAAAGATGATCAAGCATCTGGAAAAAGGAGCCTCAGGAGTTCTCTATATATTATGGATATTAAATCTTTATCATATTACGCTACAAATATTTTTTTAAGGAGGGCAGAAATGACATGCTTAACCACGAAGTTTTGCAGTAATGTTTCTTAGCTATCCAGTGAAGCCCAGCTGGGGGCTGATTTTCAGTGTGTACTGGGAAAGTTTTCATGGGTTACCCGTGAAACCAGATCACAGTCTAGGTCTTTGGAGAAGGGAAGAGACAGGTGGAAAAGACCTTCTCAATACTGTTGAAACACAGGAAACTTTCAAGGCACAGTTCCACCTGAGGGTTTAGCATCCTACCCACTTAAGGGACCAAGATAATAAACTCAACATACATAGTAAAGTGGTCTATGCACAGTAAGAGAGACATCACTAGATAATGTGTGTTAAAAGAGTGTGACAGAAGAATACTCTTATCAAAGGCATGGTTATTCTTAGCTCATCTTTCACTTGTGAGTTTGCAGCTAAGTTGCATTAAAACACACATTATTTCTGTAATCTACTAAAGCAACGACTGACTGAGCACCTACCTACTAGGTCAGGTGCAACGCTAGGCTCTTACAGATTTTATACATTTCAAAATCTCCAAGGTAAGTATTATTATTATTATTTTTTTTTGCGGTACGCGGGTCTCTCACTGTTGTGGCCTCTCCCGTTGCGGAGCACAGGCTCCGGACGCGCAGGCTCAGCATCCATGGCTCACGGGCCTAGCCGCTCCGCAGCATGTGGGATCTTCCCGGACTGGGGCACGAACCCATGTCCCCTGCATCGGCAGGTGGACTCTCAACCACTGCGCCACTAGGGAAGCCCTCCAAGGTAAGTATTATTGATCCCATTTTACTGATGAGGAATCTGAGGCTAGAAGAGGTTTCCCCCAGGTGACATCATTCTCAAGTGGCAGAAACTGAATGAGAATGCAGGTCTGCCTGACTATAACGCCTGTGCTCTTGCCAGGATATTATGCAGCATCCCTTACTTGGCATTATTGTGCTTGTCATCTTCTGTTAGATTGCCGCTCTTAACAAGGTCATAGTTTATGCAGCCTGGCTGGATGGCATCAATTAAATCCACAACTGCCAAACTGGAGCTGATCGTCTTGTCCTAGTGTAAAAGGACAATACATCTGAGAATTTCAATGTGTACAAGTTAACGTGGATTACCTATATAAAGCTGCCAGAAACAAAGTCCAGTGAATTAAAAAAGAATCACGCCATTGGCCCAACAATGATTCTCACAAAGAAACCAAAAGCTAGCCTTCCAAATTATAGATACTTTCTAGAGCAAACAGTGTTTAATAGTCAAACGTGGAATTCTTACCTTAAAACTCTGAATGGAAGTTGATTTTCCAGCTTCACTCAATGTTCTGTTCACCCAGCTTACAATGATGTCATCATTAGCTTTCTGACCGTCTCCAAGATCTTCCAGGACATTGAGGGTATATCTAAAAGAAGCAGAAGGAAAGGTCCTGATCTACTTCATTGAGCTGCCTTTTGCACTGGTGGGGGGAAGATTCTCAGTGCTTTAATGAGTAAGCCCAACAGTCTACTGCAGTCTCATTTTGTACTAGTCCAACCATGGTAAGGACTTAAAATAAGCTGTGCTTTGGCTGGTACCCAGTTATAATGAATGCTTTTCAGCATTACAGTTAAGAGATCTTTCTCAAATGTACACATGGGGTATTCATAATTTTTGCTATTTTTATTCACCGACACTAAATGAGGCTCAAGTCTGTCAGGCTTCCTATGCAAAAAGGGAAATAGTCACAGTTCTGCTGCCTCACTTTCAAGAAGCCATCTCTCATTGGCCATCCAACATATATTCATTACTTAAGCTCACTTCAGAGTCTAAACACAGAAAGTTCAAAGATGTAGTCATCGATACATTTGCTTAAAAATAATGACTACTGCAATGAAGAGTGACACCCCGCTTGCTGCAACTGGAGAAAGCCCTCGAACAGAAACGAAGACCCAACACAGCAAAAATAAATAAATAAATTACTTAACTCCTACTCCCAACATCTTCTTAAAAAAAAAAAAAAAAAAGACAAGAAGATACTGTGGCAGTGCTACCCGCAGAGTTGCTTAAACTTGTGCTTTCTATTTTAGATGTCTTAACAAAATGGATAAGAGCATATACCAGTTCACACAGAACCTTCCTTGACAATAACAAGTTTCTGAACTTTTAGCTATTTATTGAGAGAATTTGATAACATCACTAAGTCAACAAAATATATTTCTTAATTTTTAAAAAAAAAAAAAAATAATGACTAGATCACAGACTTGTATTATATTGAAGCTTAAACAGCTAAAATTGTGTACCATACCTTCTCATCAGCTGCCAGACTAGAGCTAAAGTCAGGGTTTGGTTCCCATCATTCAGGTCTTGCCCTCCAATGCCAACCAGGGAGAATTTGGCAGGATGCTTCCCTAATTCAACAGCATAGTTGCAGTTTTCTAGCTGCAAACACACAAAAGCAAATGCTTAAAAGATTTTTCACTTGTTTAATCTGTATATGGACGTGTGCACAAAACTAAGACACAGTTCCTTTCCTTAAGAAGCTCAGAGCCAACGAGTTTCCCAAACAAAAGAAACAAATTGTGAATTAAAAGTCTGTAAGAAATACGTGCAGCAACCTAATTATCTACCTTTTTCATGTTGGCTCCAAGTTTCGGGTATGGAGGTTTATTCACCTTACTCCAGTCAACAGGAACTTTAATTCGTTCGTATAACTGTAAGATTACCAGGGCATCTTGCAGGTCACTAATGATTTAAAAAGAATTTGATCAATGCTTTCAGACAGCTGGGCCTATGTTTCCTTAAAAACAATGACACTACACTGTCAAACAAGATATATAAAACCATAGATAATACCCAAGACTCCTATTTTTTTAATCAATCTGTGCTGAAAATAGAGCTAACACCATCCAATTCTCTTAAAAATATTTATTGAGAGCTTATCATTTGAAAAGTACTGTTCTAGAAGCTGGGCACATAGGACAAAAATCCCTGGCCTTTAAAGTGAGAGAGAGAGAGAGAGAGAGAGACAGAGAGAGAGACAGAGAGAGAGAGACAGAGAGAGAGAGACAGAGAGAGAGACAGAGAAAGGGAAGAAACAAGTATATGGATAATATGATTTGGGGTGTGTTTAATTGCTATGAAAAAAAAAAAGAACGAGGTTAGGGGTTAGGTAGTGGTAGGTGGTGGTCAAGATCTGAATCAGTGGCTTGAATATAGCAAGGGAATAACGCATTAGATGTGGAAAAGAACATTCTGGGCTGAGAGAACAGTGAGTACAAAGGCTTCAAGGCATCATGGATGGTCTGCTTAAGGCACTCTCTGGTCTCTGTTTCAAAATATAAATATCTGTTCCCTACGGTGTTAGAAAGACATTTATACATTCTTTCACTTAATGTTAATGATCATGTAAAGAAATAATCTGGGCTTTTGTGTATTTGGAAATGAAAATGGGAGTCACCACTCAACATTTTCCAATATAAGTAATATGCTACAAACTAACATTTAGGAAAGGTTTAGAGCTGTAATTATTTGTGTAGCGGCCATTCATGATGTTCATAACTGTTTACAATAGCAGTAGGAAGGCTTACGCATAGAGATGGTTTACATGGGGATTAACACCAAGAGAGTTCATCCAGTTACGGAAGGTTCTTTCTTCACGAGTTTCTCCTATTAAAAATATTTACAATGTTTATATATTCATTAAATACCTTGTATATGTGCATATAACATCAACCCACATATAAGATTATTTTATTTCTTCTTTACAGATCTAGAGCTTTTTCTCCATTGTCTCTAAGATACATGCTTATGTATGTATCTCTATGTATGAATGTATCTCTAAGATACATTCTCTCTAGATACATGCTTCTTTTTTAAACTGGATGAATTTATTTTAAAAGTAAAGAATACAACCTTATTAATAACCAGTTAAGCAATTTAGAGGTGTATGAAGTTTTTAAAATCTCCTCCTCTGTCTAATCCTTCTCCAGTATCTCCCCAAATCCCCATACCTCTAAAGTAACTGATGTTACCAGTTTCGTTTTTATTTTAAAAATTTGCTAGGGTCATATCATATAAACCTCTTTACTCATATTAACCTACATCTTCCCTCTACCCATTTAACAAATACTAAACTACATATATGTACTCCTTTTACATGCCTATATTAGAGCAACAAATTATTTGAAACTTCAAAAGCATAAAATTTAAAGATTTTATAGTAATGATAGTAGACATGCAATGAACTACTATTTACATTTGTTAATTTTTAAGTACTATACTTCATGCATATATAATCTGGCAAAGGTAAACTCTGCCTTTCCTGAACTTAAACGAATAATTACCATGCATTATTATTATTTTTTGAGTAGGTTAAGTGTGAAAGGAACTGGGGCCAGTTTCAGTTAGTCTGACTGGAAGAATGAAACACAAATATTGTAAATTTATAAATTTTGTGCAAATGTGTGTAAATTTTATGCATATAGGCATTTTTCTGGTGAGAGGTTTAAAAAGTGACCTAATTCTAAAATATTAAAATAAAACATTGGTTTACTAAGTGGCCTTAAATTAAGTGACCCTAGGCTAGCTTACTTTAAAAGTTCCCTTGTATCATTCCTTTCTATCAGCTGCCACTTTTTACTCAGCCCTTGGGACTACTTCTAGCAGACGGTTGCTAAAGGGGATAAGGAAACTTATTAAAGTCAAGATTATGAAATCACTGTGGCCTATGTATTTCTACTCTGTAGTCCCAAACATAATTTAAGAAACCTTTAGTTACCTTCTAATAGAGTCCAGTCAATATCCTGGTTCTCTGGCTTAGTTAGTGCCGGGTATTTATTAAACAGGTTAGCCACAAAGGCTAAGTTCAGTTTGGGGTTTCCACTGACAACATCAGCAGGGGTAACAAACTGTCTGCAACCTAATTTGTCTGCTTGTTGAAGCATGCTTTCGGCTCTCTTCAAATCATCTGTTTCCTGTTGAAGTAAAATAAGAAGACATTTTTAAAAAGACCATACTAAAAATATAGAAATGTTTTCCTACAATGGTAGGCTTGGTATACAATTCTGTTTTCTCTTAGTCAATATGTGGTACTTATTGTTTTGAACGCAAAAAAAAGAAAAGAAAAAAAAGTTGGCTGTGCTGGATATGCAGTACCTTGAAAATACCCTAGATGGCACCAGATCGTATATCTAAGGACAATACATTTAACTCAATTGAGATTACATCTCTCATGGCAAAATTCATCAAGAAAAGAGCAAAACCTGTTCAGATTTTTAAATTAAGCCCTAAAGAAGGTGTAAGGCTGAAAAAGATGATGGAATTATGAGAAAATATTTTAAAAATAATAATCAGGGATACCAGTTTCCGATAATTTTATTTCAAGTTTAAATTGCATATTTTAAATCGTAGTTTTTCTCTTCAACTATTTTTTGTTTGTTTTATTTTACTTTTCCACCTGGGAAGCAAAGTTGTCCATTTCTGTAAAAAAAAATACTTTCAACTAATTCCTAGGACTCCTAACTTTTCTTCTTCTCCATTTTTTTCTTCTGGAAAGATGCATGCTGATCTCTTGACTAACGTATGGTTTGGTGAAGATTTTTAAGTTATAGATCTGATGATTTCAGACCAATGTAAAAATACTTTCCCAGGTGCTCACCATTCCCACCTCCCACCAATAAAAGTTCCTCCTCCTGGAGCTGCAGGAGAAACAGTTGCTTTTGGATTATTCCTTTCCAGTGACCTGCCCTCCAGACTGTTCTTGGCAGCTACAACAGACATCTCCACCCCAGTCTACCCCAGGGCAAAAGTAGCTCTTCTGGAAAACAGTGTCATGTGAAAAGAAAAGGGATTTTATAACTGGGAGGAAAAAAGAGAGAAAGGGAACTTGAGGAATGTTACTTCTAAACCAACAGGGTGCATGCAGATTGTATACTTTGAGAGTCTTAACTCTGTCTTTAATGGGTGGTGGTATCTTTAGTTTTTTAATCTCCAGTGAGGTGCCTTGACTGTCTGGGACTCCAGAACAATGTGTATTTATTGTGTTACCCTTCTCTGTTACCATCTGCAGAGCAATCAGTAACCACGAGCAGATGGGCAATTGAGTGGGATTCAGCCTTTCTTCAGGACTCTCTGTGAGCCTAGTGACTTCCTCTCACAGAGCCTATTTTATTTCTTGTAACCTATCAGTTGTTACTAGAATGCCTCTGGTTTATGCTATTTACCATCTTTATTTTAAAATCCCTTATTTGTTGATCATCTTGGCATTCCTAAACAAAAAGCATTGATAATATTGGAATAGAAGGAAGCTTTAAAATAGCCCAAAATTAAAAAAAATTCAAATAGTTAAATACATTGTAGAATAGTGAAACAAAAAATAATCAAATAAAAAATATACATATTCAAAAAAGAACTTCAGCCCACACCTCACATCATATTCAAAATTAACCCCAAACACACACACACAAGTGTATAAACCCAACACTATAAATCTAAAACCCAAATGTAAAACTAAATGTAAAACCCCAAACTATAAAACCTCTAGGAGAAAACATAAGGAGAAATGCTTGTGACCTTGTGTTAGGCTAAAAGTTTTTAGATACAACACCAAAAGCATGATTCGTAAGAGAAAAAAATAACTAAATCTGACTTTGTCAACATTAACAACGTCTGTTCTTTGAAAAACACTGGGACTAAATATTTGCAAATCACATATCCAATAAAGGACTTGTATTCAAAATATGTAAAACACTCAACACTTGACAGGAAGAAAACAAACAATGCAATTAAAATGGGTAAAGTGTTTAAACAAAGATATATGGATGGCAAATAACTACGTGAAAAGATGTTCAACATTACTTGTCATTAGGGAAATGCAAATTAAAATCACAATGAGACACCTCTACACCTGTTAAAATGATTCATGTTTAACCGCACTAAGGTGTCAGTGAGCATGTGGACGTACTGGGACTTTCATGTCCTGCTGGCGGCAATGTGCAAAGGTACAACTACTTTGGAAAACAACTTGGCAGCTGCTTAAAAAAGTTAAACACACACATACCATACTACCCAGCCATTCCACTGCTAGGTATTTACCCAAGATAAATGAATGCGTATATGCATACAAAGACTTGTATATGAATGTTCAGAGCAGCTGTATTTGTAATAGCCCCAAACTGGAAACAATTCAAATGTTCATCAACAGGTGAATGGGTAACAAATTATAGTATATCCATTCACTGGACTATTATTCAGCAATAAAATAGAAATGAATTTATGATACGTGCAACAACATGGATGAATCTCAAAATAATTATGCTGAGTGAAAGAAGCTAGATAAAATAAGAATACATACTGTATGATTCCATAAAATTCTCAAAAATTCAAACTAAACTGAAAGAAAGTAAATCAGTGGTTGCCTGGGATGGAGGAGTATGGGGGCAGGGAGGAATTACAAAGGATCATGAGGAAACTTGATGTGGTGATGGATGGAGATATATATATATATATATATATATATCCCTAAAGAAGATGTAAGACTGAAAAAGATGAAGGACACTGAGAAACAAGGGGAAAAGCAAGAGTAAAGGCTCAGAGGTAAAATGAGTGTGTGTGTGGTGGGTACACAGTAGTGGGAAATTGCACTGGTATAGCAGGGCCTTACATGATCAGCAGAACATTTCGGATTGAACTCTAGAGTCAACGGGGAAACCTTGAAGGATTCTGAGGAGGTAAGAGACAATGAAGGGAGTGCTTTAAGATCAACTAGGGAGGAGTGATAGAGACAGCTCCCTTAGTGCACAAGAGGGCCCCTTGTTCGTGCCAAGAGTGACCTGAACTGAAGAATTTCACAGTTAAAAACAGACAGAAATATAAGCACTACAAAGTCAGTTACAAATTCAGTTCTGATAAGGGCAGCATAAATGGTTTAGCCAGTGTAATCCACTCAATCCTACTGTGAAATATGCTAGAAATGTGGATTTTTAAAAACCAGTAGAATACATTCCATATCTAATGAGTATTAGCAACAACAGGATCCTAGAAAGTTGGGACTAAATAGTCTAGGCCAACTCTTTACTTCATGTATGAACAAAGTGAAATCCAATTTCGGGAAGGAACTTGTCCAAGGTCATTGAACAAATAAGTGATGTAATCAGGGAACATGTTCCGTGACAGTAATTCCCCAAACTGGATTTCAGGGATCAGGAGTTTGTAAACATATTCACATTACTCTCAACACAGGAATATTACAGATGCATATATGAATATGTAGTCATTAAATCTATCACTGTGATTGTAATCCAAACACTTGGAAAAGGTTAGTCTCTAGTGCTTATTTCCCCACACTTGCTTTGAATATTTTATGCCATCCATATGAACCAATGCCACCGTAATTACAGAACTCACTAATAAACTGTTAACATAAATCAAAGCGTCTTTCTGCCTCTGAATTACACCTACAGTAATAAATTTTAAAATAATGCTTAAAATTGTCAACACCACAACATGCAATTATAAAAATTCTTGTTATTTATAAGACATTGACAACAACTTTGTAAGCTTGTAGAATTCAAAAGAACACCTATACTTACATTGAAACCTGACATGTTAATATCTATCCGTGGTTCACCTTCCTTTTGTCCTTTTGGTGCAATTTGATTGAGAAGATGAAAATAGGCTTTGGAATCCTACAAATGAATTGAAAATGTCAGTGAGATCACATTTATAAAGAATGAATGTATCCTATTGTCCCATGTTTGGAAAGATACTTGCATCGGATTTTGTGAGAATGTACGACACAAATCTCTATCTTCTAATTTAACAGCTCCTTTCCCCAGAAAAGTCCACTTTTCTGGCCTTAGGTCTGCCTTGAATATGGATGAACTGGATTTTGTCATGACTTTACAATTTATTGAAGTCATCAATACAATAATGCTAGTAAACACATAACTAGTTCTGTACCTTCACTGAGTTACTGAAGTCAATAAGCTTGATAGATAAAACAAGCAAGAGAAAAAAGTAGGACAGGAGAAATCCAGGAAGCATAGGGAAAGAAAAAATAAACAGGTTACATCATTACAAAGCACAATATGTATATACCATAAGGTATGGAGAAGAGATTAGCTGTGTTAAAGATGTATTTAAATGACAAAAATTTTTAAATGAGTAACACTTGAGGTGGTGAAATAACATTAAACCCTTAATTATCTGAATATATTTAACTAAACAAGCTTCTCTTTGTTTTAAGCCCCTGAACTCTTTCATCACTTGAACACTTTCACTTGGAATCCCAATACCTAAAACAAAATGGCATCGCTCATACGGGGTGTGCGCTGGGTGAATGCAGGCTGTGTGGACACTGCACAGAACAAAACGTGAAAACCACTGTACCAAGTGCAAACACTTATGAGGTTCTTCAACACACATGTCAAATTGTACCAGAGGACAGGAACTGGAGTGAAGATTCCTTAATCATGTTATATTTGAAGATCACCTTCCCAGCTATGATAGTTTTCTATTACTAGGCCTTGACGGTCCAGGCAGATTATAAAGGAATGTTTCTTGTGGTAAACCCTATGGATTATGTGCATCCTAATCCCCTGGAGAAGTTGTTCAATATGGAGATTGCTGGATCCAACCTCAGACCTACCAAGCACAGATCTCTGGGAGCTGCCCGGAGAGCTGCATCTTAAATGAGCCACCCCAGTAAGTTTGATACACTCGCCAGAAACGATTCTAAGATCGGGGAGAATCAGGTGAGTGAAAGCCACTTCAGAGCAATTCATGGAATGCAAACCCAGATCATACCATTAGTGGGCATAGGGGTTATCTCCTTCCAAGGAGTAGTGCATTACACTTGTGAAAGTGCTTTCGCTTACAATTACCTACTAAAGGTGCAGAAACAATTCGTAATCTAACCCTATGTACTTGAGAAAGACAGGTAAAGAGCAGACCCCACAGAGTCTGTACTTACTACCCTGAAAAGGGGCTGTACAGGTGAAAATCTGAACTTGAACATACATTACCTAACAATCCTCTGCTTTTTAAAAATATTCAAAGCAGAATATTTTTTAAAAAAATATTCATTTGTATATAAGATTCCCTTTTATACATTTAAATTATGTGCTCCGAACATAAAATACATTTATGAATGGTTTTTGGGAACGTATCTAATGTGTAAAGCAAAATATAGCTGGCTAAGCATGTTGCATAAATTAAAAGAAGAGGTGGGGTCAGTTGGTTTTATAATTTTGGGGCCATCCTTAATTTTCACTGATGAAATCAGTAATGCAAATATATCCCATTACTTTCTCTCACCACTGAATAAACTGATGTGGTCACAGACTATTTTCACAGCCCTACTGGCCAGTGACATCTGGTGAAGATCCTTGAGTTTGTTCCCTGTGTTCCAACATCTGGATTTTGGAGAGTCGAGTTGGTTAATGAGAATGCCAAGATATCTGCCCTGGTGATTTTGGCCCTGTCTCCCCGAGATGCCAGAGGCAACGTGTGGTAAATGAATGCTACCGATGTCTCCGCCCTTGCGAGTTTTCCCTAGTGCTCGTGGTGAGCAGTGAGTGCCAAAATTCAACTCAACGCAAGAAATCTTTGTGGGTCTTTATGTGCCAGGTGTTGTGTTAGAGGTGGGCTTTAGCAGGAGGGCGGTAATGCAAGGGCGGGGGCTGAGGTAGGAGACACAGACATAAATAAAAGTATGTAACTACCCTCAAGAACTCAGTGCCTGAAGGAGGGAGCACGTGACAGAAGGGGACAGGGAACCCTGAGGCCCTTTCTCTTCCAGGTCTTTACTAAAAGGTACACTGAGGCCGGGGAAAGGCAGTTAGCAACAGAAGAGTCATGACTGCCTGTCCTTTCATACTCCATGTTGAACAGTAGGTAGAATAGAAAATGTTAGGACTATAACATAATACTTTTTACCCCTTTCCACAAAATGAAAGCTAGACTTGGCGCTAGTGCTCCTTACTTGGCTCCATCTCTCTACTGAAATCTACCGTCAGGGCCAAGAGGCAACAAGGCTGGGTGATAAACTCATAGGAATGACCCCCTCCTTTAAGCTGGCATGAAATCTCCCGAGTCATTATATTCCCCCAAATTGTCGATAACTGCACAGTTACCTTGATGTCAGCACTAAAATTGTTGATTTTCTGCCAGCCTGAGTTTTCCAAATGAAAGTTTGCCCATCTAAGCAGAAGCTCTTCTGGAGATAATTTCATAAGCTCCTCCAAGGTCTCACCGTCTCGAAGTAAAGCAGCCAAGGCTATAAGGAAAAAAACCCACAACCAATATATTCCATGTAACAGTTATTACAAGTTTATTGAGTCTTTTGACACTCTATTAAGTAAGTAAGAGAGGTACTAAAAGTACTGTGACCTGGTGCCTTGTTTTCAGGTACTCACAGTCTAATAACAAAGATAAATAAAAGTAGATAATTATGATACAGATAGAAACACTGTATTATGAGAATACACAGCAAATATATATTATAACATATTCTTTATTATTCTTCACATTCCAAATACCAAATGTTCTAGCTTTTAAGTTGAACATTTTCACATTATGTCATATATTTACAGAAATTGTTCTTAAATAATATTAAAATCAGAGACTTGGGGGAGTATGTTTAAAATTTTGGAGCCCTTTACTTAACCTTTTGATTAAACGAGTATACAAACCCTAAGGTATTTATATTTAAGCATAACTAATTAACTCTTGAAGTGTTAAACCTACTTTTAAAGGAACAGAATTCAACTTTACATTTTCTATAGCATCTAACATGTAAAAGGCTGCTCAATAATTTTTTGTTGTTGAATTGAATGCCTAGAAGAAGCCAAGGGTTTTTTGATAAATATTCCCAGAGGTAAGAGGTAGAAGCTTGGGTGTCTGTACAGAGCACTGTCTAAATTCAAGCACTCTTTTATGAAGAAGTTGTGTAGTCCTTATGCAATAACTACCTCCCATAAGATAAAAGGAGATTTATATTGAACAAGACTGAAACTGCCTGACTTCCAAAGAGGTCTAAGCGATACCTCTAACAGGCAAATTTCATCTTTCGTGGACTCTGCTTCATGCCATGTCACTCTGGCACTGAGGGATTTAAGCAAGGGCAGAGGCAACATTCTTACTTGTGCAGAAGCCTCTGCTCAGAAGAGGCCAGCAATTAGAAAAATTTTATTTGTTTAAATATAGGCCCCTTTGAGTGGATTGAAAGTGTAAGTGTAATAAAGTTTTGGATAAATGTGCAAAATAAGACTGCTGACAGGCATTGTGAGACCCTGAAATACTGAGAACCCCCAGTATATATTCTTCCCCCAAAGTAACTGAGGATTGATATGGTGATTTCCAGAAGAAAATGTGAATATTTGGAGCGATGCTTAATATTTTAAACTTCAAAAGGAGAGGATAATGTAGTACTTCCGAGCACCCCAGGACAATTGTATTGCATATGCTTATATATCCTAGAAGTCTATGATGTGATATCAAAACCTATCCTATAAGAACGATACTTCTGCTAATTCAGGAAACATAAGACCACCAGGGGCAATTTAGAATAGTTTTGAAGAGGCCTAAATCTATGATAGAATAGAAAAGGTATGGAAAATAATAGGAGATGGTGTGCAGCAGTGGAGCTGAGGGTGGTGATGGGGTGGGGACTGTGTGGTCAGAGCAGAAAAGAATACATATTAAGTTTGGGGACTTTGGGCAAGTTCCTTAAACTCTCTGTGCTTTCGTGCCTTTATTGTACAATGAATTCTAAAGTGCCAGACAAATGTTAATTACTACTAAAGAAGAAAGTTATAATTAGGCTATTTTCCTGAATAACACTATAACATTACCTTATGTTTAATTCTAGTTATCATCTAATCACCTCAATTAAGTGAAAGCATGACAGTCTGCATGACTAGAAAAATATAACCAATAAACGACTTTCAAAATTATGACTGTGTTCCATTACCTTCATTCCTGCTTAATTCAATGTCAGCAAACAAACCGATCTTAATGATCTGCCAAAGCAGTCCCAAAACCAGATGAGGTTTCCCAGCCCGCAAATCTTCTGCACCAATATTCACAACGTGACACCCAATGGCAGAAGCAGAGTTCAGTGCCAAGTTCAAGTTTTCCTGCAAGACAGCCAATTTACAACACTTGCTTCTTGACCTTTCTGCGTTTTTGCAGTCTATTTCTCCCTTCACTGAAAATAACACTCAGCAAGGAAATTATGTCTTAATTTTACCCATACGTGATCCACAGAAAGCAATATCCAGGCTTTGGTGTTAAAAGCATAGCTAGGGACTTCCCTGGTGGTCCAGTGGGTAAGACTCTGCGCTCCCAATGTAGGGGGCCCGGGTTTGATCCCTGGTTGGGGAACTAGATCCCACATGCATGCCACAACTATGAGTCTGCATGCCACAACTAAGAAACCCACGTGCCACAACTAAACATGCCTCAATGAAGTTCCTATGTGCCGCAACTAAGACCTGGTGCCGCCTAAATAAATAAATATTTAAAAAAAAAAGCATAGCTAAAACAAATCTAGCCTCATTGTTATTGTCTTTTTCAGATTTACAGGGGAAGTTAACTCGGTATTTTTATTTGGTCCCTTCTTAAGGACACTGACACTAAAGGGAAAGGCTGAGTTACTAGAGTAAGGATATCCATATGGGTTAAGTGTCGTATTTCTAAAAATGCCTAAATGAGAGGTCTATTGAATACATCTGAGAGTTCTAGAAGTTCTCAATCTCCACATCCCAAGATGCTCTTGCCTGAGGGAATTTTGCTATCTAACAGTCTAATACTCACTAAATGGAAAATAAAAGCCCTTTGTTCTTTAAGCATGCTAATTAATTAAGAGCTTAAATGTTTTTGCTTATTTCTGTATGTTTGAACACAAAATGCAATGAAAAGAACACAGGGCTTCGCAGTTAGACCTGGATTTGAACTTTACTTCCAGCAGCAACGTCAGTACAGCTCAGAAGCCTTTCTGAGTCTCAGTTTCTCTTTTCTATGAAATCTGGAAAACAATCCTCAACTCAGACTTGTTATAAGAATTAAATGAGAAGATGAAAAGTGCAGAGCCTATGGTCTGTAGAACAGGTCCTCAAACAGTAGTTTCATGGAAGGAGGGGAGAATGGTGCATACCTGAATGATGAAGGGTGTAAGTTTCTTCTTGTTGATTGCTCTCTCATCAATTGTATCAGGAACTGAAAGGTTGATCATTTTACTGAAACAAATTTTGAAATGAGTTGACTTATTTTAAAATAATCTTTAATATACACAAATACTGTAAAGCTTATTATAACATGTCTCTCATATAATCTGAAAAAAAATGCAACATATGACTTTTATCATGTTGATCTCAAAAAAACTATACATATAAAAATGCAAATAAAAAAGACCAAAGTATTTACAGTAGTTGAGTATTTCTGAGTTGGGCATTAGGGTATACTGTCTTATTTAATTTTTTGTAACTTCCACATTCTTTTAGAAGAATGAATTACTCGGATATTAAAAAAAACTTTATTGAATAAATATTAAAAACAGATAATATCACACATTGAAACTGAATCTCTCTTCTAGATTACACAATGCACAATTAAAATGACCATTTATCTACAAAGAGGTAAAATTAGTTGAGCATGAGATTCTTTCATTCACCAAATACTTATTGAGTGCCTAGATGATGTACCAGGTACTATATTTGGTGCTGGGAATACAGTGATAATACAGAGAGAAAGAAAAGTTATCTTAATTAGGTTAGAATCTGACTTAGGAAGAATGTCATTTGGTAAAATTTGGAGTTAGACTCTAACATCTTAGATGTTTATAATACTGCCCTAAAACAAGTTATTCTGCATAGGGAAAACCATGCTTCTTTCCATGCAAAATTTAAATATTAAATAAATAGTACCATATGAGTCTCTATATTAAAACATATCGGGAATATCTCTTTACAGCCTGTAAGTGGCAAGTAAGGGGATATTTCACATTTTTAAAAGCAGCTTTTCAAACAACCAAAATGACCTTATTGAAAGAAAAAAGAATTTTATATATTGTACACTGTCATCAGAAATATACCCATTGTGCTGTTCTAAGTGCTCTATATATAGTCACTTAAAGCTCACAACAGCCCTGTGAGGCAAGTACAATAATATGGGGATCATAATGGATGGATCCTGAAATGCAAAGTGATCAAGTACCTTTTATTTATTAAAAAAAATTCTTCCCTATTATGGTTTATTACAGGATATTAAATATAGTTCCCTGTGCTATATGGTAGGACCTTATTGTTTATCTATTTTATATATAGTATATTTTATATATAGTGTGTATCTGCTAATGCAAAACTCCTAATTTATCTCTTTCCCTCCCTTTCCCCTTTGGTAACCATAAGTTTATTTTCTATGTCTGTGAGTCTGTTTCTATTTTGTACATAAGTTCATTTGTATCATTTTTTTTTAAGATTCCACATATAAGTGATATCATGTGGTATTTGACTTTCTCTGTCTGACTTACTTCACTCAGTATGACAATCTCTAGGTCCATCCATGTTGCTGCAAATGGCATAATTTCATTCTTTTTTATGGCTGAGTAGTACTCCATTGTGTATATGTACCACATCTTCTGTATCCATTCCTCTGTTGATGGACATTTAGGTTGCTTCCATGTCTTGGCTATTGTAAATAGTGCTGCTGTGAACATTGGGGTGCATGTATCTTTTTGACTTACAGTTTTCTCCAGACATATGTCCAGGAGTGGGATTGCTGGATCATATGGCAACTCTATTTTTAGTTTTTTAAGGAACCTCCATAGTATTTTCCATAGTGGCTGTACCAATTTACATTCCCACCAACAGTGTAGGAAGGTTCAAAGGGGTCAGTATCTTGATTGCAGCTATTGATACACAGCTACTGAGTGGCAGAGCCTGAATAGGAACCGGGCAGACCGATTATGGAGCATGCTCTTAACCACTGTACGCCACTGCCTCAAAAAAGAGTTGCATTCACTGACAAACTATTGATAATCTTATATCATTTCTGCCAGGACACTGTTGGGTCTGGGGCAGCAGGAGCGACAAATGCATTTTTCAGAAATAAGTAATTGGAGGGTGAAAAGTGACGAGTGGCCTGTTTTTCTCTTTTGGAACCTATGGTACTTGAGAATAAAGAGATGCTGACATAAAAAGTTCAACTAAGTTGTATTGTTTAGCTTACTCAGTGGTGAGAAGAAATTGGAAGCTGAGAGCTTCTCTAGGAAGAGGTCTCTGGTCTAAATGACTGAGTTTTAGATTTACCTTTGGTGGTACTTTCACGGACAGGCCTAGAGATGAAATGAGCAGAGCCTAGACAAATTTCAATTCTGGCTATTCCCCGAGATCAACCCGTCAAGCATCCAGAAACAACTATGTCAATTACATGGAAGACTATTTTTGGAAATCTTACCAAAGCACAATTCCATCACCAACAGCTTTGAACAGGTCATCGGTATTTGGGTTCATTGGTATGACATGTCGGCAATCTGGATCATTTTCCAAAGCTTTGTTTATCCAGTTAACGAAAGCATATTTTTCTTCCTCTAAAATGTGGAATAAGAAGACATTAGTTCATACTCTAGGTTAAATATTTGACTCTAAAGCCAGAAATAGTTGTTCAGGAGAGCTGTACGTTAATGTATCACAAGCCTGTTGTTATCCTCTTTGGAAACCCAGACAAGCGAATGCAACACAGTGGCTATTAGGAGCTATAAAATAAACAAAAAGAATAGAGCAGGGTTAACTGATCCTTAGAAGTTAGTTACAAAATTCTTTAAAAATTCTATTTATATTACTGTAGGGCTCTGCTGTAATAAAGCCTATCTGTGCACGTATTGTATCATGGCTCTTACAAGCTAACAAAGCCGTACAATAAATACCTGTAATGCCTTTATGGGAAGTATTAGTCCCAAGTCCAAACATAGGTCACAACGACTTCGACTGTATTCTTAAATAGGAGGCAATGTATTTCTAGAGCCCCTCCTTGACATTATAGCAGGCAACCTACTTAGTTCACTGTGTTCACCTAACACATGTGAAACTATTTACCTGAGTAAGAATGCTGCGTTCCTTCACTGGACAGCTCTGAAGTTCCTCCCAGAGCACAGATCCCTTCTTTCCTATTGATTGCTTTGCGGAAGGTTTTGGCAATATCGCTGCTTTTTACCTCTTGGAAAATCTAGTAACGAGAATATGTTGTTGATTCACAATTTTCAATCAGGTACAACCATAAGCTATTTATCTTCTTTTATATTGTGGTAACCTACATTTTCCCCCATAGGTGATGAGTGTTAAAAGATAAGGCAAACTAGGCTTGAGTTTTAAGATGCTAAACAAGTACTTCAATACTGCTACCAAAAATGAAGTGCCAGAGGTCAACTGCACACACTTGTCAAAAACATCAAGGGCCACATGCGCTGAATCCGTATTAAGCCAAAAACTAGTGTTGTTCAAAGGCACAGGTAAATCTGTTAATTTTCTAGAACAAGGAAGGCTTTGTTCCTTTCCTGGAGAGAAAAGACTGAAGGATTCCCCCTTCTTTAAGCACGATTCATAGTGCAAAGAAAGATGAAAATTTTGGGGCTTCCCTGGTGGCGCAGTGGTTAAGAATCCGCCTGCCAATGCAGGGGACACGGGCTTGAGCCCTGCTCTGGGAAGATCCCACATGCCGCAGAGCAACTAAGCCCGTGCGCCACAACGATTGAGCCTGCACCCTAGAGCCCACAAGCCACAACTACTGAGTCCGAGAGCCACAACTACTGAAGCCTGTGTGCCCAGAGCTCGTGCTCCGCAACGAGAGAAGCCACTGCAATGAGAAGCCTGCGCACTGCAACGAAGAGTAGCCCCTGCTCGCTGCATCTAGAGAAAGCCTGTGCGCAGCAACTAAGACCCAACGCAGACTAAAAAAAAAAAAAAAAAAAAGAATAAACCCAGAAAAGAGGCTTTACAGTGATCAAGCTTCTCTTCACAATAAGGCACATGGCTAATGAAATTAACCTGTACATTCTAATTGTACAAAAGCAGGCTGTAACGAAGCAAATTTCATACCCTACTCTAACCGCTTGACTGAATGACCGGATATTCCAAAGGTCTGCCTATACATGTCTGAAATACTGGAACTTACCTAATCTCCAATTTGTTCCTGAGCTACCAATGTGCATGGCTAAATTAGCCACTGCCAGAAAAACAAGAGCAAGATGTAGCATTTTCATAAAAACTTCTTTAAAACATGTTTAGAACACAATAGACTTATCGAAAGAAACTTACGGCCCTAATGGAAAAGTTGCTGAGCAAACAGAAGATAACCCAAAGGCCTTTAGCATTACTGACAAGTACATACTCACAAACACACCTCAGGAGGGGTAGCCTATGTTTGAAGGTCATAGAACAGGGTCACCGTATTTAGCAGTTCAGGCTGTGTCTATGAGAGCAGGCATGAGTAGAAGCTGAAATCCAGCCCATGCTCCCCTAAGCAGGCCTGGTGTCTTGTGCAAGACTGTGGCAGGCAGAAAGAGGAGTGCCTTTTTACATTTAGTCTCTCCAGGAGAGCATCTTTTTGTAATTAATCAACTGAGACAGACTCTTTCTAACTGGTAGGAAAGTTGCTGTAGCCCCATCACAAAGTCATCTTTTCCTGTTACCGTCCTGAAATCTCAGCCTTCCTTGGACTTATAAACCCAATTTTATTTAGGAAAATAGTTAGTAAGCAGTAAGTTTTACAAAATCAAGCTTACTCAATTTCCATAGCTGTGATTTTGTGCTATACCTGTAATTTCAGAGGTAGACTCAGAATGTGTGTGCATGTGTCTATGTCTGTATATATATATAGACACACACACACTGACTACTCTAAATATTACACACAACCAATGAAATCACTCTTCCTCCTCTCTGGCCATTATACTGACTCCTGCTAAGTATCCATAATGTGGAACTGACTCATGTACTCTGGGTAATTTCAAATTATTAAAATTATTTTTACTCACACTGATTCCACCTGTAATTTCATTTAATTTACCTTACCTTCCAAGCCAAGATTAGACAACAAAATGGTTACTTGGGAATGTAGCAATCTTAACTGTGATGCATTTTGTTCCCACAGCTCCCTCGTTGAGAACTATACGTACCTGCTCAGTGGAAAAACAATATTTACTATTCTACCTCATTCTGAACTTTACTTCATTTAGTATAACACTGTGTAGTAAATTAAAATAAAAAATGTGTGCTTCTCCTGAGATACCATAAATCACTGGAACGACAAAAATCTCCAAAATGTGATTGCCTCGAAGCTACTACCCTCAGAATGACATATGAAAAGTTATTTTTCTTATCACACTATTTTTGCCTTAAGGATCATTAGCTTCTAAAAATTACGTTGTTTCCATGATCACTATTTCAGCTGAAAAACTTTGTAAACATCATGGAAAAGATGAACAATACAAAAAATAATAACTTTTAAAGAACAATGTCTACTGTACAATATTCTAACGCAATTACTTACATAGCTCTACTTAAATTCTTGATGCTTGGGAATAACATGTTGAATACAAAGTTGCAATTAAATGAGTTAATTTTCAATTGTCTTACAAAAGTTGCATGACCTTCCTTTTCTAAATATTTTAAAATAAATTCTTCCAGCCAGGCTCAAATTTTCAGTTTCATAGTATTTTCCTCTGTTCTTTAGGTTTAAAAAAATGTTAAAAGATAAGTGATAGTTGAAGATTTATGTATCTGTTAAATTGATTCACCTCGTGAGAATTTGCATTTTATTTTCTACTTTAGTAAAGGAATCAGTCGAGTGGATGATAAAGCAATTTGAGTATAAGCCTTGGCTTAACAAGAATCTCTGAAATCAGAGACAGCACCAGGCCAACTACTGTGCTGGAGAGTTGTCAATGAATCTTTTCAAAGCTGCCCGTGGTGATACTAATGAGCTCACTGTTTCATGCTGTTTTCCCTCCATGAGGAGGGACTTGCTTTATCATGTGTGAACAAACTCGTGGTGTACACTGCTCACTCTGGTTCTATATATCTTTTCCAGTCTCTTTTATGAAACGTATATGTTTCTTATTCCTTTCAAAAGTGTCATCACCTTCCTAGATCAGCACTAGTGGCCAAACCAAAGCAATGCAGAGGCACAGGACTTAAGAAGGAAAGATTTTAGAATGAATTGCAAAAAAATACTGACTGGCTTCCAGTGTTTGAGGCTTGTTTCCAACGCAGCAGGTTTGAATTTTTACTTTTCGGGGAATCTGCTGTAGGCCTAAACTTAGTAATAATAGGAAAAGAACACTGCCTTTTTAATAAATAGAAATAACTACCAACAACTAACACCTGTATAGCATTTGCTATATACCGGGTATGGTTCTAAGCACTTTACTTATATGAAGCTACTTAATCCTATGAGGTCAGTAATATTAGTACAAGTTCTAAAACAGGTCAACAACTTATTACCATTATGTACGAGCAAGGTTCTCACTGTGAAAATAAGAGTTTAATGCAGATTTCTCTGCTGAAAGAACTTATCGCCATACCAATCTTTTTACAGGTGAAGTAAAAACCCCACTATTGGGATTCCCTGGTGGTGCAGTGGTTGGGAGTCCGCCTGCTAATGCGGGGGACGTGGGTTCGTGCCCCGGTCCGGGAGGATCCCGCATGCCGCGGAGCGGCTGGGCCCGTGAGCCATGGCCGCTGAGCCTGCGCGTCCGGAGCCTGTGCTCCGCAAGGGGAGAGGCCGCAACAGTGAGAGGCCCGCGTACCGCAAAAAAAAAAAAAAAAAAAACAAACAAAAACCCCACTATTACCTCGGAAGTATAAAAATCCAGTAATTTAGTTTTGAAATACTTAGAAGAAATAAGATCAGTTAATATATTTAATTTTAACACGTGAAGTTTATATATGATTTGGGGGCTCTTTTCTGCCATATATATATATTCTTCTCCAAAATTAATATAAACATGTTGTTTGTAGCCTGGTTTGCAATGAACACCTCTTAGGTAGCAATTTAAAATAAAAACCAAAAATCTAACATGCAAGAACATGTTTACTTCTACTTCCTTATGTTAATCCCTGACAGGAATAAGGTGCTTCCTCTTTCTCAGGTAACTAGGATCTACCCATACTTTGTCTGACGATTTGTAAGATGTTTCATTGATGACAAGGCAGATGGGAGTGGACAGACATTTGGTTGGTTACATATCCATCTTTCTTTCAGTACAGTCATGGTGGTATCATTCTGAAACTTCAGGTGGGTTATTTTACTGCCCTTCAGATTTCAAATTTCTTGAATAGAAGGGAGGTAACCGGAAAAAAGCCACTAGTCCCCTGTGTAATGTTGGGCAAGTCACTTCCTTTTTCAGGAACCCAGGTTTTTTTAATTTGAAAAATGAAGGAGTATAAACATATTGATTTCTTCCAATTCTAAAATATACATTTTAACCAACAAGGTCCTCATTAGTATTTTATTTTTTAAAAAAATCCCTGGTGATGCCAAAATTATTATGCCTGTTATTCACTTTTTAAGAAAATACTAGGGTAATCACAGCCTTCACTTAAGAGCCACAAACAGCTGTGTGGAATCAGCAACGTTTCAAAATATACAAAATTAAATATTTCCCTAAGATGATTTTTCTCAATTTCATAACTGTGTCCTTCAAAATACTGGCACACTGCAAATCTTGATTATTTAAGTCTGTTCTTTTTAGTAGATTAAAAAATTCTGGGGGCTCCCCTGGTGGCGCAGTGGTTGAGAGTCCGCCTGCCGATGCAGGGGACAAGGGTTCGTGCCCCGGTCCGGGAGGATCCCACGTGCTGCAGAGCGGCTGGGCCCGTGAGCCATGGCCGCTGAGCCTGCGCGTCCGGAGCCTGTGCTCCGCAATGGGAGAGGCCACAGCAGTGAGAGGCCCACGTACCGCCAAAAAAAAAAAAAAAAAAAAAAAAAAATTCTGAGCAGAAAATTATATCAAAAATAAGTGATCATAGTTATCTACTGCTCTAAGCTGCTTTAAACTCACAATTAAACATGCAGTTACAAGGGAGGCAAGTTATATACATCAGAGGACATGCAAGCGCTCATATTGCAAGTCAATTGCAACTTACTATTGAACATAGGATTCGAAACAAAAGGCTTTGGCAATAACTGGAGACAAAAAATGGTGGGGAGATCAGTATTTCAAAAGGAGATGGCAAGAACTATAGCATTATAGTTATGAAATATGTCTGCATTTTTAAAAAAAAGTAACACTCCGCTCCTCCCAGCCATGCCCTGCCCCACCCCCAGGCAAATGCTATCAGTTGAGTAGACACCACTACTTAGTCAATTTGCTTCTGGAACTCAAGGTGCTCTAAAGGGGTTAATTCTAGTTGGAAAAAACATATCAGAATTTCACCTCCTTTACTGAGCTATGGTTACTGATGGGAGTATATGCTATCATTTCAGGTGTCTTGGGGCAAAAACAAACGTGGAAAAGGATAGGAGTGCTAGAAAGTTTGTGATAAGTATTAGGCACTAATTACCTATCTGCAATATATATAAGGAATGCCAAATTCGATCTAGTCAAACTCAGCCTTAAATGAATAATAAATAAAAACAATAAAATCTTAAGTGTCCTTAACTGAGGGGAGAGGCAACAGCTATTCTTTAATATATATCTCAAATACCTTGTTAATGAATATGGATGGAAAATGCCGTATGTCTAGAAAAATCTTGACCCTGCTAGCTAGCAGCTAAACGCATTAGGCTTCAATAGTGAGTACCACACATACACTCTCTACGCACTGAGTATGGAACACTAGGTGCTTGGGGGTAGAAGAATTAAGAAATCAGCCCCTAACCTTGAAGAGTATTTGATGATACTAGAGAAGAAAACAAGAATTTTAAGTGCCTCTTCCAATGGACCGAAAAGATGTGCTTCTAACTTTTAATTATCTAAGTCATCATCCTAGGGAAAACGGTACAGTTAAATACTACTACCACAAGAGTAGCAAACATCTTTTTAATCAGAAAGTTCAACTCAGGAAGCATCCAAGACTGTGAGTCAGGGTGTATTGTTAAAATTTGGGAGTACACTGTTCCCGATAGAAAAAGCACTTGGAGGATGTCATTTCACACCTTGAAAAATGCCCTGCCCCCAAAGGAGACTGTTCACCTTACACAGTGAGTAGAGCGTTATATCTTTGATTCTGTCAGTGTTCTTTTCTTGATTCTTTTGTTAAGATATTCTAATGGCTAAAAGAATGAACTAAATGTAGTGGGTGGGATGAGAGAAATTTTATTAGTTATAACAGTACTACTATGATATATTTAGGAACTTAATAGGACTTACTACTAAAAGACCCCACAAGACAAAGGAGCAATCATCACTTCTAATAATGGTAGGTTTTCACATACTTACATAAACAAATTCGTCAAAACTTATCTTCCCATCTTTATTCCTGTCACCATCCAGCATGAGTTTTTGAATAATTTCTCTCACTTTATATCCCGGTAATGGCATATTAGCTTCCTTGAAAAGCTCATGAAGTTCATAGTCACAGATGAATCCATTGCTGTTGAGATCTTTGTAAAAAGGGAGACCAAGCAAAAACGGAAACAAATTAACCTATTAGAGTATTTTTCTTCATTTTAGGCTCAGTTCATAAGCTCGCCTAAATACAATGTTTTTCTTTCTTATTGATTGTTACCTAAGGCTGTTTGAAAGGGAAATGCGAATTTTAACTGAAAGGGCATGGTTTACATCATGTTTTTAATGTTTTAAACAGTGTATAAGTAGCTTTACTTAAAAATAGCATCCCTAATTTTAAGAAAGCATAGTTGCTGAATAAAATTATTATTAAATCATAAAGCTGACAGGACTTTAAAAATTAAACAATTAATATATTATACACCAATAAAACACTGCCATGGCATAAAACAATTTCTACTGTAGCTATTTAGAAGTTTTATGCCCCTTATTCTCCCCTTAGTCTAATAGAACAGTTTATGAATTAATGCTGATTATATTACATAGTACATCTGAAATTACAATACCATCTTCAGTGCCAATTTTTTCAAGAGTTAATGTAAATAAACGTTTAGCCAAAACAAATATAGAGTTCATAAAAATAAATGCAGTCATGAGTAATGCAAATGTATAGATAACTTTAAAATTTTTGTGCTTTCATAACTTAACACTGTATCTAAGTGCTAATGAGCTTTATTCTGAAACTGTTAAAAATGGGGAAAAAAAACTGATCAATGACGAAAAGTTAATTTATTGGGAAAGAGGGCTATGTCCTGAGGGTTATAATCACTTGGGTATATTTTTTTAGTAAAGAAAGTTGGACTTTCAACAGCAATTTCAAATACTTATTGTTCAAAAATGCTTTTTATTCCTTAGGTCCTCCACTGATTTTCATATATAACTTTAATTATAATAAAGGGAAGCAATCTGAATAGAGAAATGACTCAAGATGAACACAACACCATTCAAGAAAATGTACTATGAAGTTAATCTATTTGATATATTACTGCTTAAAAACTGTACCAGATACTGTTCCTGGGATTGGGGATACTGCAATCAATGAAAGAAAGTCTTGCTGTACAAAAGCTCACATTCTAATGACAACTAATAAGCAAATAACATATAACATAAGGTATGATTATAAACATAATGTAATATGGCGTAAGTGCTATGAAGAAAAATAAAGAGGGGTTAGGGGTTAGACTAGGGACTATTTTGCCCCCCAGGGAATATTCAGAAATGTCTGGAGACATTTTTGATTAGCACACACAGCTGGGGGTGGGGAAGATTCTCCTCGCATCCAGTACATAGATGCCAGGGATGCTGCTAAATATCCTACAATGCATATGACCCTCCTTCCACAGAATTGTGTGGCCCAATATGTCAACGTTGAAGTTGAGGAACCCTCCGTTATAGTGACAGGTGGGGATGTGGGTGGTGGTGGGGGTGCTATTTAGATAGAATGCTCAAGGACAGCCACTTTGATGAGGTTATATTTGAATGAAGACTTATGTGAGGAAAGAAAGCACATCATATGGCTATCGGGGGTGGGGGGGAATTTTAGGTAGAGGAAATAGCAAATGCCAAGTCTCTGATGTGGAAGAGTGTCTGGTGTGTTTTGGGGACAGCAAAGATCCAGTATGACTTCAGCAGAGTGAGCAAAGGAGAAAATGAGAGATGAGGTCAGGGAACTGATCATAAAAGCTCTTATTAAAATATTAAATCCCCTGTATGAAACCAATACATTGAAAGCTGATGATATTGTTATGTTTACTTTTAATGAAGTATATGATTTTAGAGTCAAATATTCTTAAACATAGATTACCATATTTTTAATCTATCTATTAAAATATCTATACTTTTAAAGCATCATCACCAAACTACCCAACACTTCTGAAAACCACTAATATTTCCTTTGAGGTAAAGCACTTGATTCCCCTAGGGCACATCTTCAAGTTTTTTTTTGCTTTGAACTTACAAAAGGCCATACATCAAACACTTGATTAGTAAAGTGTTTATATGCAGAAATCAATCCAGCAACAACATCTGCAGCTGCTAAAAAGAACAAAGTAATCCACGTGGCACTGTGGCAGGATTTTAGCAATTTTTGATGAGTGAAATTCGTGGGTTTCAATACACCTTCTCCTATGCATATACCAGGCTATTTCTCCCATTTTCTTTAAAAAGAGAGCTCAGTACTAGAGACTTAAGTGTGACAAAGTGAAAGAAACACAGCATAGATGAAGGGACACAACAAGAGAGAGTAATGGGACACCAGATCTAATTTCATCTTGGCTACTAATTTGCCCAAGTCATCTCTCCAGATCTTAGTTTTCTCATCTGTAAAAGGAGGGCTTTAGATCAAATGATCTCTAACGTCCCCTTTTAGCTCAAAAAACTGGAGATAGGGCTTCCCTGGTGGTGCAGTGGTTGAGAGTCCGCCTGGTGGCGCAGGGGACACGGGTTTGTGCCCCGGTCTGGGAAGATCCCACATGCCGCGGAGCGGCTGGGCCGGTGAGCCATGGCTGCTGAACCTGCGCGTCCAGAGCCTGTGCTCCGCAATGGGACAGGCCACAATAGTGAGAGGCCCACGTATGGCCAAAAAAAAAAAAAAAAACCAACTGGAGATAAAAACCATCATACACAGGAAAAACAAATATAGAGTAATAACATTCTGATCACTAGTATACCTCAGTATCTAAATACTATATTCCTTCATTTTATGATATCTTTAGAGAAGGAGATAGCTTATTCCTTGCAACTATCGAAACTCTTTCCAAGAGACCTTCAAGATGGCAGAAGAGTAAGCCATGGAGCTCACCTTCCTCCCCACAAATACATCAGAAATACACCTACATGTGGAACAACGCCTACAGAACACCTACTGAATGCTGGAAGAAGCCCTCAGACCTCCCAAAAGCAAGAAACTCCCCACGTACCTGGGTAGGGCAAAAGAAAAAAGAAAAAACAGAGACAAAAGAATAGGGATGGGACCTGTACCAGTGGGAGGGAGCTGTGAAGGAGGAAAGGTTTCCACACACTAGGAAGGCCCTTCATGGGCGGAGACTACGGGTGGCAGAGGGGGTAAGCTTTGGAGCCACGGAGGAGAGCACAGCAACAGGGGGGCGGAGGGCAAAGCGGAGAGATTCCCGCACAGAAGATCGGTGCCCACCAGCACTCACCAGCCCGATAGGCTTGTCTGCTCACCCGCCGGGGCGGGCGGGGCTGGGAGCTGAGGTTTGGGCTTCGGTCGGAGCGCAGGGAGAGCACTGGGGTTGGCGGAGTGAACACAGCCTGCAGGGTGTTAGTGCGCCACAGCTAGCCGGGAGGGAGTCCGGGAAAAAGTCTGGACCTGCCGAAGAGGCAAGAGACCACTGTGTTGGGGTGCACGAGGAGAGGGGATTCATAGCGCCACCAAAATGAGCTGCAGAGATGGGTGCGAGCCACGGCTATCAGCTTGGACCCCAGAGGCAGGCATGAGACGCTAAGGCTGCTGCTGCCGCCACCAAGAACCCTGTGTGCAAGCACAGGTCACTGCCCCAACATCCACTCCGGGGAGCCTGTGCAGCCCGCCACTGCCAGGGTCCCGGGATCCAGGGACAACTTCCCTGGGAGAACAAACTGCATGCTTCAGGCTGTTGCATGTCACGCTGGCCTCGGCCCCCCGCAGGCTCTCCCTGCATTCCGTACATCTCCCTTCCCTAGGCCTGAATGAGCCAGAGCCCCCTAATCAGCTGCTACTTTAACCCCGTCCTGTCTGAATGAAAAACAGATGCCCTCAGGCGACCTACATGCAAAGGCAGGGCCAAATCCAAAGCTGAACCTCAGGAGCTGTGCGAACAAAGAAGAAAAAGGGAGATCTCTCCCAGCAGCCTCAGGAGCAGTGGATTAAATCTCCACAATCAACTTGATGCAACTGTGGCATACCTGAATAGACAACGAATCATCCCAAAATTGAGGCGGTGGACTTTGGGAACAATGAAATATATATATTTCATTATTGATTTGGTTGCTCTCTTCCTTTACATATATATATATATATATATATATATATATATATATATATATGTATGTGTGTTTGTTTATATTTTCTCTTTTTGTGAGTGTGTATGTGTATGCTTCTTTGTGTGACTTTGTCTGTATAGCTTTGCTTTTACCATTTGTCCTAGGGTACTGTATGTCCGTTTTGTTTTTTATTTAAGTATAGTTTTTAGCACGTTATCATTGGTGGATTTGTTTTTTGGTTTGGTTGCTCTCTTCTTTCTTTCGTTTTATTCCTTTTTTTATTACTTTTAAATTTCTTAATAATTATTATTTTTTATTTTAATAACTTTATTTTTCTCTTTCTTTCTTTCTTTTTTTCTCCCTTTTTTTCTGAGCCGTGTGGCTGGCAGGGTCTTGGTGCTCCAACCAGGTGAAAGGCCTGTGCCTCTGAGGTGGGAGAGCCGAGTTCAGGCCATGGGTCCACCACAGACCTCCTGGCTCCACATAATACGAATCAGCAAAACTCCTCCCAGAGATCTCCATCTCAATGCTAAGACCCAGCTCCACTTGACAACCCGTAAGCTACAGAGCTGGACACCCTATGCCAAACAACTAACAAGACAGGAACACAACCTCACCCATTAGCAGAGAGGCTGCCTAAAATCATAATAAGGTCACAGACACCCCAAAACACACCAGCAAACGCGGTCCTGCCCACCAGAAACACAAGATCCAGCCTCATCCACCAGGACACAGGCACTAGTCCCCTCCACCAGGAAGCCTACACCACAACCCACTGAACCAACCTTAGCCACTGGGGACAGACACCAAAAACAATGGGAACTACAAACCTGCAGTCTGCGAAAAGGAGACCCCAAACAGTAAGTTAAGCAAAATGAGAAGACAGAGAAACACACAGCACATGAAGAAGCAAGGAGCAAGGTGAAAACCCACCAGACCAAACTAATGAAGAGGAAACAGGCAGTCTACCTGAAAAAGAATTCAGAGTAATGATAGTAAAGATGATCCAAAATCCTGGAAATAGAATAGACAAAATGTAAGAAACATTTAACAAGGACCTAGAAGAACTAAAGAGGAAACAAGCAATGATGAACAACACAATAAATGAAATTAAAAATACTCTAGATGGGATCAACAGCAGAATAACTGAGGCAGAAGAATGGATAAGTGACCTGGAAGATAAAATAGTGGAAATAACTACTGCAGAGCAGAATAAAGCAAAAAAAAAAAAAAAAAGAAAGAAAAGAACGGAGGACAGTCTCAGAGAACTCTGGGACAACATTAAATGTACCAACATTCGAATTATAGGGGTCCCAGAAGAAGAAGAGAAAAAGAAAGGGACTGAGAAAATATGTGAAGAGATTATATTGAAAACTTCCCTAATATGAGAAAGGAAATAGTTAATCAAGTCCCGGAAGAGCAGAGAGTCCCATACAGGATAAATCCAAGGAAAAACACGCCAAGACACATATTAATTAAACTGCAAAAAATTCAATACAAAGAAAAAATATTCAAAGTAGCAGGGGAAAAACAACAAATAACATACAAGGGGATCCCCATAAGGTTAACAGCTGATCTTTCAGCAGAAACTCTGCAAGCCAGAAAGGAGTAACAGGACATATTTAAAGTGATGAAAGGGAAAAACCTACAACCAAGATTACTCTACCCAGAAAGGATCTCATTCAGATTCGATGGAGAAATTAAAACCTTTACAGACAAGCAAAAACTAAGAGAATTCAGCACCACCAAACCAGCTTTACAACAAATGCTAAAGGAATTTCTCTAGGCAGGAAACACAAGAGAAGGAAAAGACCTACAGTAACAAACCCAAAACAATTAAGAAAATGGTAATAGGAACATATGTATTGATAACTACCTTAAATGTAAATGGATTAAATGCTCCAACCAAAAGACATAGACTGGCTGAATGGATACAAAAACAAGACCCATATATATGCTGTCTACAAGAGACCCACTTCAGACCTAGGGACACATACAGACTGAAAGTGAGGGGATGGAAAAAGATATTCCATGCAAATGGAAATCAAAAGGAAGCTGGAGTAGCAATTTTCATATCAGACAAAATAGACTTTAAAATAAAGACTATTAGAAGAGACAAAGAAGGACACTACATAATGATCAAGGGATCGATCCAAGAAGGTATAACAATCGTAAATATTTATGCACCCAACATAGGAGCAGCTCAATACATAAGGCAAATACTAACAGCCATAAAAGGGAAATCAACAGTAACACAATCATAGTGGGGGACTTTTAACACCCCACTTTCACCAATGGACAGATCATCCAAAATGAAAATAAATAAGGAAACACAAGCTTTAAATGGTACATTAAACAAGATGGACTTAACTGATATTTATAGGACATTCCATCCAAAAACAACAGAATACACTTTCTTTTCAAGTGCTCAGGAAACATTTGCCAGGATAGATCATACCTTGGGTCACAAATCAAGTCTTGGTAAATTTAAGAAAACTGAAATCGTATCAAGCATCATTTCCAACCACAATGCTATGACACTAGATATCAATTGCAGGAAAAAATCTGTAAAAAATACAAACACATGGAAGCTAGACAATACACCTCTTAATAACCAAGAGATCACTGAAGAAATCAAGGAGGAAATCAAGAAATATCTAGAAACAAATGACAATGAAAACACGACGGCCTAAAACCTATGGGATGCAGCAATAGCAATTCTAAGAGGGAAGGTTATAGCAATACAATCCTACTTCGAAACAAGAAACATCTCAAATAAACAACCTAACCTTACAGCTAAAGCAATTAGAGAAAGAAGAACAAAAAATACGAAAGTTAGCAGAAGGAAAGAAATCATAAAGATCGGATCAGAAATAAATGAAAAAGAAATGAAGGAAACAATAGCAAAGATCAATAAAACTAAAAGCCAGTTCTTTGAGAAGATAAACAAAATTGATAAACCATTAGCCAGACTCATCAAGAAAAAAAGGGAGAAGACTCAAATCAACAGAATTAGAAATGAAAAAGGAGAAGTAACAACTGACACTGCAGAAATACAAAGGATCATGTGAGATTACTAAAAGCAACTCTATGCCAATAAAATGGACAGCCTGGAAGAAATGGACAAATTCTTAGAAAAGCACAACCTTCTGAGACTGAATCAGAAAGAAATAGAAAACATGAACAGACTAATCACAAGCACTGAAATTGAGACTGTGATTAAAAATCTTCCAGCAGGGCTTCCCTGGTGGTGCAGTGATTGAGAGTCCGCCTGCAGGTGCAGGGGACATGGGTTCATGCCCCGGTCCGGGAGGATCCCACATGCCGCGGAGCGGCTGGGCCCGTGAGCAATGGCCGCTGAGCCTGCACGTCTGGAGCCTGTGCTCAGCAGCGGGAGAGGCCACAACAGTGAGAGGCCCACGTACCGCAAAAAAAAAAAAATCTTCCAAACAAAAGCCCAAGACCAGATGGCTTCACAGGTGACTTCTATCAAACATTTAGAGAAGAGCTAACACCCCAAAATATAGCAGAGGGAGGAACACTCCCAAACTCATTCTACGAGGCCACCATCACCCTGATACCAAAACCAGACAAAGATGTCACAAAGAAAGAAAACTACAGGCCAATATCACTGAACACAGATGCAAAAATCCTCAACAAAATGCTAGCAAACAGAATCCAACAGCACATTAAAAGGATCATACACCATGATCAAGTGGGGTTTATCCCAGGAATGCAAGGATTCTTCAATATACACAAATCAATGTGATACACCATATTAATAAGTTGAAGTATAAAAAGCTATGATCATCTCAATAGATGCAGAAAAAGCTTTTGACAAAATTCAACACCCATTTATGATGATAACCCTCCAGAAAGTAGGCATAGAGGAACTTTCCTCAACATAATAAAGGGCATATATGACAAACCCACAGCCAACATCATTCTCAATGGTGAAAAACTGAAACCATTTCCACTAAGATCAGGAACAAGACAAGGTTGCCCACTCTCACCACTCTTATTCAACATAGTTTTGGAAGTTTTAGCCACAGCAATCAGAGAAGAAGAAGAAATAAAGGGAATCCAAATCAGAAAAGAAGAAGTAAAGCTGTCACTGTTTGCAGATGACATGATAGTATATATAGAGAATCCTAAAGATGCTACCAGAAAACTACTACAGCAAATAAGTGAATTTGGTAAAGTAGCAGGATACAAAATTAAGGCAGAGAAATCTCTTGCATTCCTATACCCTAATGATGAAAAATCTGAAAGCGAAATTAAGGAAACACTGCCATTTACCACTGCAACAAAAAGAATAAAATACCTAGGAATAAACCTACCTAAGGAGACAAAAGACCTGTGTGCAGAAAACTATAAGACACTGATGAAAGAAATTAAAGATGATACAAACAGATGGAGAGATACACCAAGTTCTTGGATTGGAAGAATCAACATTGTGAAAATGACTATACTACCCAAAGCAATCTACAGATTCTATGCAATCCCTATCCAACTACCAATGGCATTTTTCACAGAACTAGAAGAAAAAAATCACACAATTTGTATGGAAACACAAAAGAGCCCAAATAGACAAAGCAATCTTGAGAAAGAAAAACGGAGCTGGAGGAATCAGGCTTCCGGACTTCAGACTATACTACAAAGCTACAGTAATCAAGGCAGTATGGTACTGGCACAAAAACAGAAATGTAGATCAATGGAACAGGGTAGAAAGCCCAGAGATAAACCCATGCACAGATGGTCATCTTATCTTTGATAAAGGAGGCAAGAGTATACAATGGAGAAAAGACAGCCTCTTCAATAAGTGGTGCTGGGAAAACTGGACAGCTACTTGTAAAAGAATGAAATTAGAACACTCCCTAACACCACACACAAAAATAAACTCAAAATGGATTAAAGACCTAAATGTAAGGCCAGACACTATCAAACTCTTAGAGGAAAATATAGGCAGAACACTCTATGACGTAAATCACAGCAAGATCCTTCTTGACCCACCTCCTAGAGAAATGGAAATAAAAACAAAAATAAACCAACGGGACCTAATGAAACTTCAACGCTTTTGCACAGCAAAGGAAACCAGAAACAAGACGAAAAAACCACCCTCAGAATGGGAGAAAATATTTGCAAATGAAGCAACTGACAAAGGATTAATCTCCAAAATATATAAGCAGCTCATGTAGGTCAATATCAAAGAAACAAACAACCCAATCCAAAAATGGGCAGAAGACCTAAATAGACATTTCTCCAAAGAAGATATACAGATTGCCAACAAACACATGAAAAAATGGTCAACATCATTAATCATTAGAGAAATGCAAATCAAAACTCCAATGCGATATCATCTCAGAGCAGTCAGAATGGCCATCATCAAAAAATCTAGAAACAATAAATGCTGGAGAGGGTGTGGAGAAAAGGGAACCCTCTTGCACTGCTGGTGGGAATGTGAAGTGGTACAGCCATTATGGAGAACAGTATGGAGGTTCCTTAAAAAACTACAAATAGAACTACCATATGACCCAGCAATCCCACTACTGGGCATATACCCTGAGAAAACCATAATTCAAAGAGTCATGTACCAAAATGTTCATTGCAGCTCTATTTACAATAGCCAGGAGATGCAAACAACCTAAGTGTCCATCGACAGGTGAATGGATAAAGAAGATGTGGCATATATATACAATGGAATATTACTCAGCCATAAAAAGAAAAGAAATTGAGTTATTTGCAGTGAGGTGGATGGACGTAGAGACTGTCATACTGAGTGAAGTAAGTCAGAAAGAGAAAAACAAGTACTATATGCTAATACATATATATGGAATCTAAAAAAAAAAAAAAAAGGTTCTGAAGAACCTAGGGGCAGGACAGGAATAAAGACACAGACATAGAGAATGGACTTGAGGACACGGGGAGGGCCAGTGGTAATCTGGGATGAAGTTAGAGAGTGGCACGGACTTATATATAGTACCAAATGTAAAACAGATAGCTAGTGGGACGCAGCCGCATAGCACAGGGAGATCAGCTCGGTGCTTTGCGACCATCTAGAGGGGTGGCATCGGGAGGGGGGAGGGAAATGCAAGAAGGAGGAGATATGAGGATATATGTATAGCTGATTCACTTTGTTATAAAGCAGAAACAACGCACCATTGTAAAGCAATTATACTCCAATAAAGATGATAAAAAAATGAGTTACCACGAAGAAAATTAAATATAAAAAAAACTGTTTCCACGCCAGCAATTTCTGATAGGACGATATTTTTAAATGTATTCTACTTTTCTCTAACTTCTGAAATGACATATCTGAGCAAAATTTAAGCATGTTATTTAATCCAGTTGAGAGCTAGAGTGTTGTTCTTTTTGTGTTCTTAGGGATACAACAGAAGTGGAAGGTAGAGATGTTTAAAAATAAATATTGGAGAACTATAATGAATTCAGGGCTACATGAAACTGACAAAGGCCCTGAGAGTCTAGTCTATCTGGTAGTTTCTTCGCTTTAGGTAGAAGAGAGGTGCAGGCAATGGGGGAACTACCACTTGTGCGCACCCTCTCTGAAATAACCTCTCTTGAGCATTAATTAGAAGCTCACCGATGTGATTAAAAGATGCCAGGAAGTAGCCACCCTAAAATATAACTAACATAAAATAGCCACATGTGGAAATACCATTTTGAAGTAAGTATAGTAGTAACAGATGCTTTTAGTAATGGACAGGAATGTTTTAAAGGGCGGTTGGAGGAATAAGAATTTGTCATTACCTGACAATCTTATGAGACTGTAAATCTCTTGATGAAGATTCTTCTAAACCTTTTTATCTCCCACCCCAAAATGTAGCACAGTACCTCGCATAGAATAAGCAGAGGGAAAAGTAATTTTTGTAGACTCATTGATCCTCAAGTATTTTTTAGTTAATTTTTATTGGAGTACAGTTGCTTTACAATGTTGTTAGTTTCTGCTGTACAGCAAAGTGAATCAGCTATACATATACATATACATATATCCACCCTTTTATAGATTCTGTTCCCATGTAGGTCCCAATATTCATTACAGAGTATTGAGAAGAGTTCCCTGTGCCATACAGTAGGTTCTTATTAGGATCCTCAAGTATTAAACCAGGAAAAGAATGCTCTAATCTAATGAGCTTTTAAAAAACAGAACTAAGCAAACAATAATGACCAAAAAATGCAGAAATAGCACTGAAAAACTGAATGGCAATTCATCAGGAAACCCTGAGGACAGAAATATCCCTTAAATAACATTCAATCTCATTCCCTTTGTTCTAATTCTGTCCCCACCCAGCAGCCTTCAGATCTGTAATTTGGTTTTCTAACTGAACACACCCACCAAGGAGTCTCCAAGTAGACTACCAGTGATGGCTGTCAGGTCAGGACCTCTCTCTCGTTCTAAATGTAGAAACCTGCTTTGACTTTATTAAGAAATACCTGTGCATTTGTATAGCAGCAGTCAACCTCCAGAGCAAACTGAGTACCTACTCTGTGGCAGGCACAGCGCTAGACACCAAAGATACAGAATTAATCAGACAGAATCTGTGGCTCTTTCTTGAAACTGTGGCTTCAAAATACTTATAAAAATTTGGAGTCACTTTGAATCTCTTTCCTGTATCCTTCCTGATATGGGAAAAGAATCACTGACCATGTGTCATCTACTTTTAACATATTTGTAAAGTTTTATCTACTCTGTTTCTCCATATTTTAACAGCAGATCTGGCTTGTACTACCTCCCGAGATCAAAGGCATTTTAGTGTTAGTACTAGTAAATTACTGCAAGGTTTTCTTAGAGTCCCCAAATCATACCTTTTGAAGAAAACAATTTTAATTTCAATAAGGCAGAGGGAGCCTAAAAAGGCAGCTTGCAATTAATTTTGGAAAATCTCCCAGCTGCGAAAGTACTTGAAAGACAAAACAGGGTGCAATTATTTTAAAAGAGTTTTATGCTAATTTTATTTCCAATCCCCAGCCAAAACACACATACATACACACACACACACACACACACACACACACACACACACACACACACACACACCCTTAAACAATATCAGAGATCTAATGTGCTGCGCTTTGGAAGGCTAGAATACGGGACAGCACAAAGGCATTTTAGAAAGCTTCTCCCTCTTCAGTGACGTTATTAACCAGGAGCTCGAGACTATGTTTGATGGTGAACTTTTCGTATTCTGAGTTTTGACATAAACATGAGAATTTAATAACAAATGGACCCCAAAACACAGCTCTAGACTGAAAGCAGTTTTAACAACTGGAAATCACAACCTCCTGGCATGATGGCAGTCCTTTATTTACTCATTAAAGCTGCCAATATTCTGAAGGCCCTTTCTGGCTCATTTGCCCCTTCCTCATTAACTACAGATTGGTGTGGGGTGGAACAGGTTCTGCATTTCGAAGACTCTTCTGTTCCAGCATCATATTTTCGACCACCCGATAAAGTAGATATTATCATACAGCCTGTATTATCTACAGTGTTCTCAATGTTTCTGCAAACACAGGTCTCAACTGTTCGGTTCAGAAAATATGGCCAGTGTGGGCAGACACTGACGGGCTGCAGGGAAAAAGAAGAAACTCCACTTACTCAATGAACAAAGTTCCCGCATGGAGTCCAGAGCTGAACTTCAAGAAATGGATCAAGTGTTCTATTTTTAAAGAAAGATCGCTAGACTTGAAAAAAAAAATCACTAAGACACTCCCAGTGCTGTACCAGAGAGGCCAGTGTCTCAGTATCTTTCAAACTGGCTGCTGAATTCATCAGAGAGGAACCAAATGTTTTTAACAATAGATCCTCTCTGTCTGTCTGTCTGTCTGTCTCTATGATGACACGTGTAGGTTCACATCTGCATTGTTTTGAAAGAAACCTCATTATGCTCTCTTACCAAGTATTATTTTAGATGCCAGTTAACTCTCCCAAAACCCTCCCCGCAAGTAACCTTAAAGTAAATAAACTTATTATACAGCCATGTTCCTGCAGAAGTTTGAATCACACCAAGAATGCATATCCTTAAAAGGAAATGTTTTCCCTCCCCTTGCATCCTGTTATTTAAGCTATTTTAAGTACTTGTCTGGAGAAAGCTGAGCCAGAATTCAAGTAGTTTTGATTTTACCTCTGTTTTACACTGCCCATGTCCAGGTGGTATGTGGTACAATCTATCACTTCAAATGCATCTTTTGGGGTGCTACTTTGCCTTATAAATCCGACAGTGAGAGAGAACGGGATTTCCCTTGACCCCTGGGTTTTGTGTGTATCTGTGTGTTGCTTTATTCATCCTTGAATCTGTTAAATCTAGTGTCTTTCTTTATAAACAGGTCACGTATGTGTGTCCTCATCTGCAATACATATGCAACCTCTTTACAAACCCACTACGGACAGTACTCATTAGGACTTAAAGAAGAAAACCAATCAAGTGCAGATGCACATCCTTTCAGAAAAGCTGTGTTTAAAAGTTCCATTTAGTTTAACCAATATATTCCACAAATTTTTTGCACTAAAAAAATGACAAAAGGAATCTATATATCTAACAATAATGGATTTAAACACACACACACACACACACACACACACACACGATCCTGATTGCCTATGAAAGCACACAAAATATTAATTTAAAAGACTCAGCCAAAAGACTGTGCAGAAGAATTTAGATTAGATTCCACCCTCAGATCTAAGCAATAAAGTCGAGCTTTCATTAGGCATTAAAACTTTAGAAAAGGCAGCTGCTAAACATCTCCAGATGCTTAAACGCGGGTTTTGCCTTTCACAGCTTATACCTTTTGAGGTAGCTCATTCCAGCGAATACATATAAGAGGCAGTTTAATGAGTCCCAGCTAAGGATAGAATAGAGGTCGCTACCAAAGAGTTCATCCTAATAGTGGATCCCCAAAGGTGGAGGTCAATTACAGCTGAAGGCTGGACAAGGTTAGAGGGCTGAGACCAGGCAATCAAAAATGCTGTCTATCAACTGTTTTCCAACTCAAAATTTCCAGCAGTTTGGCCATCATTTTCCACCTGCTGCCACTTTCCCACTTAAAAAATACACACACACACACACACACACACACACACACATGAGCGCATTCTCGCACACCCCCAATCTGTGTTCCTATCTTCCACACAGTCAAAACATGGTTTTCAGACTATCCTGAGACCTTCATTTCTAATATTCCATCGATAATTAACCAGATGGCACAGTGAAAGAGCACTGGTTTATTTATTTATTTTTGGTTGGGCTGTAGTTTTAATTTTTTAAGCCATAATTAAACAAATATGCACTGGTGTCATCTTATTGAATACTAAAAGTAAATTAAAAGAGACCACCATGCTTTTTGCGGCATCAACCTGATGTGGTGTTTATATACTGGAGAATATCAAGTAATTTGAAATAACTCAGCTTCCTGAGATGAGAAAATCTGGTACAGCTACAATCACCATAACCAAAAATTGTTGTCTTAGTTTGGTGGGCAGCCTCAAAGGAATAAACCCACATTCTTCCTAGTCATTTATGAAACCCCATTATTTTATTTCAGAAGTGGTGAATTCCTGTTTGGAAAAAAAACCTGAGCGGGTATTGCTTAGGAGAGACAAAAGTGTTTGCAGGACTAAAGCCAATCTGAGAAGATCTACAATACATGAATTTATCTTTATGACAAGGCATCATTCAAATGACCTTTAGCTTCTATAACAAGATTAAAGTCCCAGAGTGCAAAAGACATTTTCTCCTTGGTAAAATATTTACTTCCTAAGTGTTCTGAAAAGTTTTATTTATTCTTCTTTAGAATGAACTTATACAGCATTGCAGCATTTTAAATTAAAACAGAAACATTATGAAGTAGGAAAAAATGAGAGCCAAGGATTCTGCTATCCCAGTGGAAAATACTAGAAACAAATGTTGAGAAAACGAAAATAATTAAATGAAAATATACTGCTTGGAACTTAACACTAAGCAGGTGCAGAAAGTGAGTGAAAGGAGAATTGTAAATCTTAATACTCGATTTTTATTGCTAGTAAAGAGAGTTTCAAAGCACTATTAATTGATTGAACAAAACCCATGATTAGTGGTAATTACAGAGATTTTCTCCACACACTATTATTTTGCTGAATTTCTAAAGAGATAATCAAGGCTATTATTTTTAATAGATGGGAAAAATCATATAATGATTTCCATATTGTGTCACAATTGAACTGAGACAAAGTAGTCCTCCCTCCCCTCCCCTCCCCGTAAGAAAGAATTGCCAGGAAAATAGGTTATAGAGCTTGTTTTTAAAATCAAGTTTCCCTGAATGAAAAAAAAAAAGGGATTTCCATAACACCTTTGACAGTTGCCTAAGGGCTCTGCAAATAAGAATAACTAAAAACTACAAATATTTTAAGGGAAAATCAAAAGATTCAGCTGGGTCTTTAAACACTTTTCTAAAAGACAGACTATACACAAGCATATTAAAAATATGCTGAAAAATATAAATTTTATGTGTTACATTGTAATGGCCAAAGCCTTCAGAATAAATTCCGCCATGATGAAAATCTTCATAACAAAGACCGCTTGTGATAATGACAAAGTCCCAGTACATGAAAAGACTACCTATAATTCCTTGGAATTCAATCAATTAACTATTTATGTATTGAAAACCTAACGTGTGCAACAGTGAGCTAGATACTGAGTGGGAATACAAAATAATAATATGTGGAACAGGCAGAAATTTTGGACTCCAGAATTCCTATTTACAGCATATAGAGTAATAAGAGTCTACATATCATAGAAATACATGCCTGGTAGGGCTTCAATAAGACACACGGCTCAATCTCCCACCTTTGGGAAGGTGTTTGCCTACCCTAAACCCTCCAAGATGTATGATTTTAAAGTAAGACAGTAGTTCCACAATGACCCTTTCTTGCAGTCCAAGCTTTAATTGACCTCTCAGACCAATTTAGCCCTGTTTCCTCCTTGGAGATAACTGGTCAACCCTCTTTATATCATTAAGCTTTAAAAGAGCAATTAAGCTCTTTTACTGATAAAAGTATCCCAGTGCCATCAGGTAAACCATATTCAAATTAGCTTTAATTTTTAAAAAATATTGCACACAAATATTTCCAAGATGCTGCACATGAGAACAAGGCTTGTATTCAACAATAAACATTGATTTGAGGAGGTGAGGCCTTGAAGATTAAGCAATAGCAATAAGGTCCCCACCCCCAAATCCTATTCGTAAAAAAAACAAATCAGGCTGTCCCAAACACTGAAAGATGAATATAAATAAAACAGAAGGTTTGAAGGAAACAATTATGATAAGAACAATTTCTACAGAATAATGCAATTTAAAAAGTCTTGCAGCCAAGAATTCACCTGCTGTTTTTTCATAATCAATCTATATTAAACTGAGTAGTACACTTCTTCCAGTAAGTGGTATCTGTGGCAAGTTAATTGCCTTTTTTTTGTACACGTACACACACACACACACACACACACACACAAAAGTGTTAGATCCAGGACTTATTTTTTCCTAGTTAGAATTCTGATGGGATTATGAATAGTCACGCCGGCTGGGGGAGTCATTATTTTTCCCAAGGCATGTTGTTATTACTAAACGACTTCATAGAAAATGTTGCTCATAAATGTATGAGAATAGGGATGTGTATTTCCTCACTTTTCACTGATGGGGTTCCCAACACAAGTCAAAGAGTAGATTCTGATTTAAATAACAAATCATTTTGATTTAACTTCATACCCTTTAATCAAGGAGATACCAAATAGTATTAGTCTCCCTCGCAAAGCACATGTTGACTCATGTGAGCACACACATCAATAATCAGGTCTTACCCTGTTTTCTCATTATCTTCACTGACTTGACCTGAGCACTGAAATTTGGAATGTAAATACTATAAATTGCTTCCAATTCAGCTGCTGAATTGAAAGACATGTTATGTGATGTTTAAGGATAAACCAAGTGGCAGGCTAATCCTTCCCATCTTATACCAATGCTAATTCAATTTAAGAAGGTCGAACAGTGTGCATTCTCCAAAGGCACATAAGATCCATGAAAAAGGCAGGAAAGCCACGCTGATTAGGGAAAGGTAAAACATCATCTAATGGTTCTTAACATCTTCAGGGGTCACCTAGCCCTTTAAGAATATGGTGAAAGCTCCAAATCCTCTCCTCAGAAAAATATGATAAACAAAATACGATAACAACACAAAATTTGTCTAAAAATTTCAGGAGCCACAGCAGCCCCCAGTTAAAGACTGGGATCCTGGACTAAAAACCTTTGACCATATTAGATACTAGATATAATTAGCAATAACACAGTTTAAAGTGTAGCTTCTAAAACTTTATTCCATTGGTTCTAACCATCTTGCCCTAAGTTTCATGATTAACCATTCATATAATTTTTCAGAGAAATAACTTTGATTAGTACCAAATAAAGTTTGCTTTACTATAGTTACTCTACAAAAAACACTTACCGACTTTTGCAAAGGCCTCTTTGAGTTCATCAAGCTCATCTTTGGAAATCTGAGTGGTAGCCATCTCATCCATTTAAAGATCTAAAGAGAAACCAGAAGGGTTTAAGACTTTAAACAGAAACAGAGTCATAGATACAGAGAACAAACAGGTAGTTGCCAGAGGGGAGGGCGGAGGGGGAGGAAAGAAATGTGAGGGAGCTTAAGAGGTACAAACTTCCAATTATAAATTGGAAAATAAATAAGTCACAGGTATGAAATGTACAGTGTGGGGAACATAGTCAATAACTATGTAATATCTTTGTGTGGTGACACATGACAACTAGACTTATCATGGTGATCAGTTTGAAATGTACAGAAATATTGAATCACTATGTTGAGTAACAGGAACTAACAGTGTTGTGGGTCAATTATACTTCAAAAACAAACTCACAGAAAAAGAGATCAGATTTGCGGTTAGCAGAGGCAGAGATAAGGGGAGGGGGAATTGGATGAAGGTGATCAAAAGGTACAAACTTCCAGCGATAAGATAAATAAGCACTAGGGATGTAATGTACAACACGATAAATATAATTAAAACTGCTGTGTGTTATATATGAAAGGTGTTAAGAGAGGAAATCCTGAGTTCTCATCACAAGGAAAACAATTTTTTTCTATTTCTTTTATTTTGTATCTATATGAGATAATGCAAGCTTACTAAATTTATTATGATAATTATTTCATGATGTATAGAAATCAAATCATTTTGCTGCTCTCCTTAAACTTATACAGTGCTGTATGTCAATTATATCTCAATGAAACTGGAAGAAAAAATTTTTTTAAGACTTAAAAAAATTTTGTGATGATTATAAGCGCTCCTGCAAACTCTCATTTTAGGGATAATTTACACTTTCTAGAAATGCAAACTACTAAAACCATCTGAATAGGTCCTCATATTTCTAGCTACAGCCATAATAAAGAAAACAAACAAATGAGAAGTTATCATTTACCAAAAGTTATTCAGAAAAAAATACTTGTGAATCTTCCTTTCAAGGATAAAATCTTACATTACGTTCAAAGAATGTAAGGAAGGGGAAGGTACCAAGTAATGACAGAAATTCTTGGTTATATGTGCCAAAACTAAGTCAAAATTATGTGACCAAAGATTCGTGTAAAATATAACTTTTTTGGGACTTCCCTGGCGGTCCAGTAGTTAGGACTCCAAACTTCCACTTCAGGGGGCACGGGTTCGATCCCTGACTGGGGAACTAATATCCCGAATGTCATGTGGCGTGGCCAATAAATAAATAAGTAAATAAATGAATAAGTGTTAAAAAAATAACGTTTTCATTTAGCATTTACGTATCTATCTATCTTACTGGCTATTTCCATTTTTCCCATCTTTATTGAGATATGTGACATATGATACTGTGTGAGTTTAAGGCGTATATCATAATGATTTGATATACATATATATTGCAAAATGATTACCACAATAAAAGTTAACACATCTATCACCTCACATAGTTATCACCATTTTTTCCATTTATATATCACCATTTCCATATATCACCATTTTTTTCCCATTAAGCCATTTAAAAATCTTTCACTGTGAAAAAACTGATTTTCAGGCAGTATAAAAACAGCTATCCGCAAGAGGGAAGACATATGGGAGCACATGTATATGTATAGCTGATTCACTTTGTTATAAATCAGAAACTAACACACTATTGTAAAGCAATTATACCCCAATAAAGATGTTTAAAAAAAAAAAAAAAAAAAAAACAGCTATCAATCATTCCCATTAAAGGAGGAGTCAACTGGGCTTCCCTGGTGGCGCAGTGGTTGAGAGTCTGCCTGCCGATGCAGGGGACACGAGTTCGTGCCCCGGTCTGGGAGGATCCCGCATGCCGCGGTGGCGCTGGGCCCGTGGGCTATGGCCGCTGAGCCTGCGCTCCGCAACGGGAGAGGCCACAACAGTGAGAGGACTGCGTACCGCAAAAAAAAAAAAAAAAAAAAAAAGGGAGTCAACTAAAACAAATTATTTTTGGCTTTGATACAGAAACACACACAAGAGCAGGCAAATTAACACATCTTTGTGTACACAACTTATTAATATTATTTGAGTTTATACTCTTTCTGATTTGGCCCTATTTTACCTATTTAACCAATAGTCAGGGCTTGACAAACTATGGCCTGTGGGCCAAATCTGGACCACTGCTTATTTCTGTATGGTCCCCAAGCTAAGTATGGTTTATACAGATAAACATTTGCTGTCAAATGTTTGAACCTCAATTAAGTGAAATGTTACCCCGGGGTGGGGGGGGGAAATTCCATTCTTCTCATCAGTAGAGTTGTATTACCAAAAAAGGTACTCAAATATTTATTATATTTTGACTTTTGTCAGTAAAAATCTGTGGAAATAATATTTAAACCCTTGATATTAATAATATAATATTCTTATTTTGCCTCTTGGCGTACAATATACATGATGTGGACCTTTACAGAAAAACTTGACTGAGCCCTGCAACAGAGAAAGGAGGTCTGTATCACAATGGAAAATTCCCACATACCAACCTATTAACAATTTTTAGACAGAAGGAAATGAAAATGATTATGTGTTGTCCTTTTTTGTTTTGGCTTTGTTTTTTTCTGTCTTTTTAATCTTTTTAAAGAACTTTACTCTTTAGAACAGTTCACGGCAAAATTGAGCAAAAAGCACAGAGAATTCAGTTCCCACATACCCCCTGCCCTCACACTCGCACATAATGTAACTTGCCTGTTCATCTTCCATCAGAGGGGTACATTTGTTACAACTGATGAATCTTCTTTGATACAGCATTGTCACCTAAAGTCCATAGTTTACATTAGGCTCACTCTTGGCATTGTAATACATATTATGCATTTTGGCACCATTATAGTATCATACAGAATAGCTTCACTGTTGTAAATGTGTTGCCTTTTCAAAAAAGTAGTCTATGTGTAAAATTTCACAAACTATGTGAAATGCAAATTTGAGATCTTATATTTACCCCTTTTAGACATTTCAAAAATAATTTTTGAATAGCCTTTCATATGTATTTGTGGGATTTATTTATTTATGGCCGCACCGCGGCATGTGGGATCTTAGTTTCCAGACCAGTAATTGAACCCATGCTCCCTGCAGTGGAAGCATGGAGCCCTAACCAGTGGACCATCAAGGATTTCCCCCTTTTAGACATCTTTATTAAAAGTTAAAAAATTACTAGCCAACTCATCTTTTTTGCCATGATGACTAATACTTAGTACAGAGACGCTCAAGAGAGAGCTGGGCCACATCTGTCTTTTGCACACCCATAGTTGTCACTTCTACAACTTATCACAGTCCCAGGCAGGTAGTAAGGCACTCAATAAAATAGTATTTTCATAAATTCATCCATTCAACAACTTGTGTCAAGGCCTACATTAGACAAATTCATATTCCTACTAATTCCCTGAACGCTCATAACAGCCTTTTGAGGTAAATATTCCTACTCCCTTTTTTCTTATTAGAGATAACCTAGGCTCAGAGAGACCATGGACCTGGAATTCAAACTCAGGTTTCTCAAATCCCTGGGAAGTTTTAGCTAAGTTTCCACCATAATGTAACACATTTATAATGACTCATATTTTAAAAAAATTAAATAAAAACAGACTTTTTAAAAACATAAAACAGAACTTGCTGGTTCATAAACTTTTCTTACCTATGGTGTTAAAATGTCACTAAAGAGGGACAACTTCTCAGTAGAAAGTTGGGTAAATACTCCTTTCAGAGCAGTCTCGGAATCTATAAGGTGAAGACCTTCAGTTGGACACGAAGGCAGACATTTTAAAGATTAACAGTAAAAAGTGATTTTGCATAAGTTAAGCTGCAAAGTGATAACAGTACTTTTACAAAGTATTGTAGGGACTTCCCTGGAGGTCCAGTGGTTAACTCTGTGCTTCCACGGCAGGGGCTGCAGGTTTGATCCCTGGTTGGGGAACTAAGATCCCACATGCCCCGTGGCGTGGCCAAAAAAAAATATTCTATATTTTATTAACATGGTGTTCAACACCTCTCATTACAAAAATACTATATAGGATTTACTCCAATTTTCTTCATGTATATTTTAAGTAATGATGTTTTCAATACAAAATTATTGCCCATCTCCCGTAATAATACCACGCAGAACAATGGCACAAAAAGTTTGAAAGTGAGACTGTCTCAGAAAATCCAAAACATGTGGCCTCTCCTTTACTTCTTTTTTTTAAAAAATAAATTTATTTATTTTTGGCTGCGTTGGGTCTTCATTGCTGTGTGCGGACTTCCTCTCATTGCGGAGATCGGGGGCCACTCTTTGTTGTAATGCACGGGCTTCTCATTGCGGTAACTTCTCTTATTGCGGTGGCTTCTCGTTGCCGAGCACGGGCTCTAGGCTCGCGGGCTTCAGTAGCTGTGGCTCGAAGGCTCTAGAGTGCAGGCTCAGTAGTTGTGGCGCACGGCTTTAGTTGCTCCGCGGCATATGGGATCTTCCCAGACCAGGTCTCGAACCCGTGTCTCCTGCATTAGCAGGCAGATTCTTAACCACTGCACCACCAGGGAAGCCCCTCTCCTTTACTTCTAAAGGTCCTTTCTAGTTTGGGCAATTCGTGAGTCAATAATAATCTAAAGTCTTTTTTTTTTTTTAAAGACGATTTTATTCTCATACTACTATATCACTTCTATAAAAGAGAAAATTAGACAAAGATGGTTCTGGACATACCCCCCGCCCCACCGCACCCTTTATCCCTGCTGAACAGTGGGTTCTGACTCAATCCTTCCCTCCCACTTCTCCCCTTTGCAAGCAGCGGGTCTGAACAGGGTAGAAATCTCTTCCCTCTTTTTATACACCTCCCCCAACACACACCTCTACCCTCACACAATTTACCAAGGCGTCTGTTATATGCCTAGTTCCTGCCCTCAAGGAATCTACAATCTGGGGAAGACAAAAAAAATGTAGATAATTATAATTTGACATAAAGTGAGTTAGTGGTTGTAATAAAAGGTAGAGAAGGAGAAAGACTCTGGAGACCATAAGGATTAATTCCATCTCAGGCAGGCCAAGAAAGTAGTACTTTTGTTCTTCGTGCAAAATTAGGAAATACATAAATCTCATAGAAATGATTTCGAGGCACTTGTTTACTTAAAACAATATTAACACAATGCAGCATTTAAAAAACCCAAAATATACTTTCTGTTCTTTCTTTCTTTATTTATATGGCTGCACTGGGTCTTAGTTGTGGCACACGGGCTCTAGTTCCCCGACCAGGGATCAAACCTGGGCCCCCTGCATTGGGAGCGTGGAGTCTTAACCACTGGACCACTAGGGAAGTCCCCAAAATATACTTTAAAGTTTTCTAACTTCTTATTCCTGTCTAATTATCATAATGAAAGCTTAAAGTGTCCCCTTTTATACCTGTAACTCAGATTTTTCATCTACAGGAGACATGAAGAGGCACAACTAAGAGTAAAAAGAACTGCAATACACATATATTCCCAAAACAACATTTGTTTGATCCAGGATAACAAAATAGCTTAATTTAGGAGTCTCTCACTTGAATAAATTCAATTTCATTTATTTACAATTATTTGAAAGTAAATAAATAAATGCTACCCTGAGGCACCTGAGCTAAAACTAAGAAATCCAACATAAAGTTTAAAAGGCTTACAATATACACTTCAGTTGACAAAAATCACAATATTTAAATTAGCTATTTAATGCAGACTTTTTTTTCCCCACTATGAATAAAAAAAGTTTGTCCTTAAGACTACTCAAAGGTACTTGATGGAATCTTTAAGGAAATCAAGCAATGAAATATTATCTTGGGAGAAAATATCACATTTAAATAATTTAGGGAAGACAGGAACATCAGATTTTTAGAAAACTTGCAAATTTACTGAAAACTCTATCCCTCTTCATCGGGCATTCATTGAATTTTTTCTCTCAAAGCAAGTAAAACATCCCAGACTGGGGTTTAGGAAGCAAAATAGATGATGACATCATTATTGCCCTATAGACACGTTGATTCAATTCTGAACACTTGCGGCAAACTGTTGTTCCCCACTCAAGAATGCAGTATGTTATGATAGGAAGATTGTGAGATGTGGAATCAGAAGACATCAATTAATGCCCCGGCTCTGCTACTTCCTAGCAGTGTGTCTATGAGCGAGTTTATTTAATCCTGCTAAGGCTCAGTTTCCTCTTTTGAAAACAGCGATAATAACTACTTCCCCAGGGTCCTTGTGAAGATTAAAGATGGCATGTGAAAGCATACTGTAAACTATAAAGTATTATACAGCAACTTCAAATCCTTAATGAAAGAAAACGGTGAACAAATCAATGCCTAAGTAATTGTGAGAGGCTATATAAATATAAGGCATGAGTTCTACTAAGAACCTTTTAAATGGAATGTACGAAAAGTTATGTCATTTGCCCTATAATTATTGACTACAGAGTATAATAGATCTCCTTCATATATAAAAATTATAAGCCTTTAAGTCGAAGTAATTTAAGAAGGATGGGAATAACAAAAATCTGTCAGCCATTTTTTACCCATGACTCAGTTTGGCTCCTGCATAAGACCAGTTTCTAAACACAACTTGAAGAACGGCCAGGAGATTTTTTTTTTTAAATACAATTTTTACTTTATATCAGGACCACTTAAAAAAATAGCTAACAGCTTGTCAATATTGTCACATTCCTCCTACACTGCACATTTTTTTCATAAGCAATGCAAAATAAAAGGTGAAGAGGTAAAAAGTAATATTATTGCTGAATAAAAGTTTAACGTCAATTTCACAGTATGTGATTGGTAGGTAAAAAGAAAGTCTGACTTTTGAAATATGTTGAAATGTGTCCTTTTCCCCAGTCTGTCTTCCCACAAAAGTGAACTTTATTTACATGGAGAGAGCAGGCGCCGATATTAAAGAAAGAAAGAAAGAAAGAAAAGAAATATATTTTCCCTCCATTTAAATTTAGCCAAATGAAATACCATCAAAAGTAAAAGCTTCCAGGGTCTCTGCATTTTTCTCAATTCTCTCATCTGCAGAGCACTTTGATCTGTCCCCAATTCTGTTTCCTCCCTAGCTCCTATGCCTGCTTTCGCTATAAAGGGAAAGCATCAGGAGAAAAGCAAACCCTCTCCCTAAACATCTGAGACACAGGAAAACAGATTTTCAAATAAGGGAATGAAAGGAAAGCAAACAAAACCTTGTTTGTTTGTTTTGTCATAAAAGGATATGGTGTACAACTGGGTCTGAATTCAGGGCGTCACCCATAGAGGAATCTTATGCCTATGAAGTCATCCCTAATTACAGAGTTTGACTAACAATACAGCAATTATGAAACCACTCCACTGGCTCCTTTAACTATACTTAAACCCTCAACACAAATCTTTGCTGAGAAGGGTGTACCTACAACTACCTACCTGAAACTATTACTCAAATTCTAAAAGGTATTTGATGGAGATGAGGAAAGGGGTGGTGGTGCCTGTTTTCATCCCCTAAGGTGATTCACTTTAGGAATGCTGCTGACTAAATAATCTACTTACTAATCTGTGTCATTCAGAACCACTCCGGTCAGGAAGCAGGGCACACAATGGGAAACTTAACCATAGATAATCAAGAGTTGATTACGAATTTTATATTTTTTTCTTGAAGTTGAGAGGAACTAAAAGATAAAAGCAGGGCATATTCACCATAGACATTATCCAGCCACTTGTATGCCAGGTAAACAGAATTGGTAAAGTGAGGCTGATGACTTAAAATCAGAGATTTGGCCACACACACTTAAGCTGGTAAACTCAAATCATGAAGAGAGGGTGGACAAAACATGGAAGAATACATTATTTGTATTTGTGTATTTGTCACCTTCCTCTGTCCAAAACAGGCAGCGCTTTGGAGCAGCCACACTTCACATACCTACCTGTACCAACAGAAACTACCACCCTGCCTCCTCACTAGTAGGTAAGTCAACAGCACTACTCTCCAGGTCAGATGGGCGTGCAACATTCTCAGCTAAAGCTCACCCACTCTCACTATGATTACCAAGCTCTAGTGCTCTAGTGCAACATTCTCAGCTAAAGCTCACCCACTCTCACTATGATTACCAAGCTCTAGTGCCGCGTTTCCAAATGACGAGAAGGTTTCAACTTGAATGTCTATCATATTCACCCACTTATTCATGTATATTCAAGCCTTAATTGAAGGCTTAATATGTACCAGGCACTGTGTTGGGTGCTGCAGATATAGAGATTTAGGACCCAAAGTCTCCTCTCAAAGACCTTATTGTCCAGCGGGGAGAAAGATGGAAAAACAAAGACATAATATTAATGCCATCAGCCTATTCACTGAGTGGTGGGGTGACAGTGGTGGGCTTCAGGAAAAGTTTTCCAGAGAAGGTGACTTTTGAACTTTATCTTAAAACATAAGTAGGGCTTCCCCAGACAGATATCACTGGTAAAGGCATTCCAGGCAGAGAGAAGATGATACTCTAGAGGAAGATGATACTCTAGAGCTGTAGAAAGATAGTGTGGTTGGAACACTGTGCCTAGGGTTTGAGAGAGACACAATTGGAGCAGAAGGTCAGGGTCTAATTTAGAAAGGCCACACTTAAAATCTGGACTTGACCCTCTGGTCAAGGGAGAAGCAAGGTCAGTGAGGAAAATTCCAGTCAGGAGAGTCTAAGTGTCTACATTTGAACTTACTGCCACATTATTTCTCCCTTTTCAAATATCTCTCCTGTCAAATCAGGTCTCCTTTTCAACTTCCCTACTTTCCTCAGTCTCCAGGTTTACAAATTTGAGAAGTTTGGCCACAAGAAACCACTGGAGATTGAAGTAAATCACTAAGCTCTCTGGATTCTTCCATCATACCCCTTTATCACCTCATGTCTGGCCTTTTCCAAAGGCCTTTTAGCTGATCTATCTATGGTCCTGTCTCCCTCCAATGTAATCTCTACGCTGCTAACTTCCTGAAGAGCAGATCTAAGGTATGTTTCCTACAAAAGCAAGTCCTAACTTTTTTTTTTTTTTTTTCTTTTTGCGGTATGTGGGCCTCTCACTGTTGTGGCCTCTCCCGTTGCAGAGCACAGGCTCCGGACGCGCAGGCTCAGCGGCCATGGCTCACGGGCCCAGCCGCTCCGCGGCATGTGGGATCTTCCCGGACCAGGGCACGAACCCATGTCCCCTGCATCGGCAGGTGGACTCTCAACCACTGCGCCACCAGGGAAGCCCAAGTCCCAACTTTTAAGCACAACATCCTAAGCCCTACACTCTTCTGTATTGATACCTATCTTTCCAATGTTTCTTCCGATTACACACACTGCACACCCTGGAATTACACTCTCTTCACACCCTATTCCCCAAACAGGCCATGTATTTTCCCACCTCTGTTCCTTCTCCTCTGTGCTTCTCTCTAGTGGAATGCTGTTCACCTGTCTCCTATGTACTTTTCAAAAGCATCTTTGAGAAAGACTCTTTGGAGTGTCCCCACCTGAGAGAAAAATTCTCTGTTCCCAGGACTCTCACAGAACTGCATGCTTTCTTCTGTTACAGCCAGTGCTGGATCCTTTCAGACAGCTCCAATTTTAAATATCTTACTGTCAGACCATATGTACTAATTTTTGAATGGGAAAATATAGTCACCACAAGGATAGCATTTAATACTACTATACATAAGCTCTTTGATGGGATGGAAGGGACCGTTTCCCATTCACCTTCATATTCCCAGCCCCTCTCACTGTGCCTACAGAGTAGGTAATATAAATAATTAAAATAATAACATATCATTGTAAGTTTATACTATAGCAGCTAACATTCTTGGAGGACTAATTGTTTATATGGACTGTGTTAAATGCTTTATATACATTATGTAAGTTATTTCTCAGCAAAACTCTATGAACCACGTAATATTGTTATTTCCATTTTACAGAAAAGCAAACAGGATTAGAGAAGTTGAGTAACTTGCCCAAAGTCACATGGCTAGAGAGAGGTAGAGCCAGGTCTCAAACCCAACTCCACCCGACACCAAAGTCAGCATTCTCAATCGTTATGCTGTACTGCATAGCTTCCTCAACCACGGCTCAGTGAATGAATTTATCTCCCCACAGACTATAAACTTATTAAAGTAGAAACACAGCTTACTCATCTCTGTATTCACCACAGCACTCTACGCAGAGACACAATGCATTATCAGTAAATATCTTGAATCAAAAAAGGTCCACATCTAGTACCCACAACCATTTTGATCATGTCAGTCCCATTTCAGGAAGCTATAATTTCTTATGCCTAAACAGCTGGTCTAAACTTTGCCTGGTATTCCTGGTCCTCTAGTGTTCCTACTAGTCACATCTAACCAGTTTAACCTTTCAACAACACTCAAAATTAGCTTTTTGATCACAACCATCCTCCTGAACGATACCCGTCCTATTAACTCCTACATCAGCATCTTTTATCCTGCCGCCACTACCTCCTGCCCTCCCTGCTAGTAAGAACTCCCTCTCTGTGTATCTACCTTTCACACTTATAATGCCCTCCTCTTTATTCCTCTTATCTTCTTATCCAAATCCTACTCATCCTTCAAGTCTCAGCAGAAGCCTCATCCGCTCCCAAACCACATCTCCCAGTGACTCCACACCCCTGCTGACCTTTCTCTTCAACTCCCACAGGATCTAGAATCCTGCCACAAAATTTAGCAGTTTAATTATAGACTTCCTCCTATAGTTATATAAGTGGATGTGAGTACAGTCTGGCTGGGACATCCATCATCCTACTAGATTCAGTTCATCTGCCTCCTCCACACTGATCCTCAAACTTGGTCCAAGAGAATAATCTTCCCCAATCAAAGACAACCATTCTTTCACCAAGAGCACGCAAATACTTGTCTAATTACTTGCTCTGCAAGTCTTATTTCAAGATTGTTTGTTTCTCAAGAACAGAGTCTAAACTTCATCTTCCTCTCGGATACTCCCACAATGATAATCCATTGTTGGATGCTGGGTACAGAGGTATGGCTCAAAAAATATTCTAGTTGACTGCAATGTTTTGAGGGTGGTGATAATCTGCAACATGCCCAATATTCAATGATTACTGAAATTATATTAGGGAAGAAACAAGAGCCTAGGGTAGTTGAGTGACTTTGCCCAAGACACAGAGCTGTGCAGCAAATGTAAAATTAAAAAAAAAAAAAAAGAGTATGTGAGAGAGAAGGTAATTAACTACTCATACCATAAAAATAAAAACAAAGAGGCTACACACTGCTTTGTGGAAAGAAGGCTCATGCCTATTATACCCTATGGAAGATAATTTAAAAACTCCTAACCAGGAATTCCCTGGCAGTCCAGTGGTTAGGACTCTGTGCTTCCACTGTAGGGGGCACCGGTTCGATCCCTAATCAGGGAACTAAGATCCCGCATGCTGCATGGCACAGCCAAAAAACAAAACAAAAACAAAAAAAAACCTCCTAACAAATGTGACCATCATATTGAGAAAAATGAACGGTTGCCAGAAAATGCAGTTCCTTTCAGCTAATTCGTTTTTATTACTTAAAGGAGGGATTCACTTAATCCTTGAACTGAAATCACCAAAACTGTAACCGTGTAAAATATATAGAATATTGGCAACGGGTTCAGTAGATACTATATATTATAGAGTTCTAAAATTTCTTTCTTCAAAATACTGGTGTTGAGTGAGTACTGACAATAAAACAGGCCATACTTTTTAAAAAGAAGGACATGAATGCTGACCTTCTCTTGTGGCACATTCATTCCTATATATGACATGTTTCTGCTTCCCTGTATTTAATATCCCTTAATTTCAGCCACTTACATGCTAACTACTGTAAACAACCATTCCCATTGTATCAGTGCTAATAACTTAGTACAAATGTAAGCAAACACTCAAGTATCAATGTGACGAATTGATTTTGAGTTTAGGATTTCTCTTTTCATACATAAGCCATCACTGTGGTACTCCTAGTTTTTTTAGTGATTAGTTTTTTACCTTACAGCTGATTTTTCTCCAGGGGCAAGCGGCTTGGAGTTTTGTTTGCTTACTTTTAGAAAACTTTAATGGAATCTTGGTAAAGGAGCAACTGTAATAATTTAAGAGGTTCTATGCCTCTTTCTCAATTTAATGATCTGTTGCTCTGAAAGTCACAAGTGAGTCAAACTCTAACTGGTCTCACCTGTGTCACAGGTTTCTAGTCCTGAAACTTTAGGAAAGGTAAAAGCAGACAGAAGAAGTGGTGAAGGATTTTACTGTTTATTATTCCAGCACCTCAGCATTATTAAAAATTGCTCGTTATAGTCAACGTGGAGAGCAGACTTCTGTGATGAAAGCAACATTCAACATGTAGAACATACTTTACTTAACGAGGTTGTTTTTCAGGCCTAGACCCTCTGGTAATTCTACTTGACATTTCAGCCGCAAATTGGTAAAACTACACAGAGGACATTGATAGATAACCCCCAACAGAACAGACAGTGTTTTCCCATGAGGCACTGTTATATATGCTGTTAGGCTGTACAGGATTCGGGACTAGAGAATAAAGCAGCTGGCTGATGGAACGCACATCTGGATACATTTAGCAACTATGCTTCTACAATTCATTTAGATTAAAATAATAGGGACACAAAAACATATCATTTTGGTAACATAGCACACCATTTCAGGGACATTTGTGAAATGACCTAAAAAACCTTACTTACTATTTACATGACAAAATACGTTTCAAATTCCAAATCAATTGAACAATGAACTCTGGAAGGTTCTATCAGTGACTGAAGGCTAACTCTCCCTTTTATCCAACCTCAAGTAGCTGCCTGCCTATAAGTGCAATTTTGCTTTGGATGTACCCCAAAACATTAAGGAGACTGAAACATTAGCTCACTATATTTAATGTGAAGAAGGGATTGCTATCTCCTGCGTGTATGCTGCTCCAACAATGCCCATGGATGCATGAGAGAGGGTGAAGGTTTATTAAGGAGGGCAAGGGAGCAGAGGCGGCTGTTATTTGCCAAGTAATGCGCACAGAGTTAAACTAGCCCTCTTCCTACTTCCCTAATACCTACACCCAATTAAGCCACCTCAAATGTTCTGTCTGTGTTGTTTTAAAGGAGATGCAGCATAGGGTTCTGGTTGCTAACCAGTGACGCCCCTTCCCCAATTCCGGGAGCTCCCCACCCCCCAGCATGTCCCACCATCTACTTCTCTATCTCCTCCTCTAGGCTGTGAGCTCCCTGAAAGCAGGGCTGGTACCTCGTTTGACTTTATATCTTGGCTCACAATAAGCCCCTACTAAATATTTGTGGAATGAACTGATGTTCGAAAGTAGGGAAAGTGAACAGACTTAAACATACTGCAGGCTAAGTAGTTGTCACGCGTGGTTTTCAACATGCATACTCTATAGAGAAAGCTGGGAACAAAATAGCCAAGACATAATAATGTTCCCACATTCTTCACAGGCACTTGGCCTGTTAGCATGCTTTAACTATCTACTGGTCTTTAATACTTCAAGATACTACAAAACTCTTCAAGATGTTTGCAACCTGTTCTTTGAATTTAGCTGAAAGTCAAACAAAGGTTTTTTTTTCTTTCAGAAACAGCTTTTACTTGGCAACAATTTTGGCAATCAAGCAGCACATTTCACCTTTACAATAATATACATCACGCACACATCATGTTTTGACAAACCTGCAATTTATAGATAAATGTATCATTTAGAAATAAATGTAAATTGCTGCAAACTAAAGCTGTACTTAAAAATTTTATTATGAAAATTTTCAATGTATACAAAAGAGAAAATGTACAGCAAACACCCATAATCCCATCATCCAGATTCTACATTTATCAGATTTATCAGGATTTCCACACTGATTCTCTCTTCCTGTCCTCTTCTTTTCCCCTGCTTCCTCCCTCCCTCCCTTCTTGACCCCCTTCCCTATCTCCCCCTCCCCCACCCCTCTCTCTCCCCCCCCCCCCACCGACCTCCTGAATTACTGTAAAGCAAACCCCAGACATCCCATGAGTGATTTCACCCTACTTAGCTATTAAATGAGTTCATTTCCTGGAAACACCTCTATTCTGTTCTAGGATCTAGCATAAGCTAGATTCTAATTGATCTTTTTTTCAAGTACCAATATCTGTGAGTCACTTAAACCCCAAAGGGTGCCCAATCCTGTGTCATTTCCTGGAGGAATATCAAATACTTCCATTTTAAGTAAAAGTTTACTTTCCTCTTTTTGTCTTAATAAAGATAAGATCTTTAAGCAATGGCTATTTTAAAATAAGTTAATAATTTTTCCCATAGAAACATTCACATCAATTAAGTCAGATTGAAGACATTCTTTAAATTCTTGCTAGACAAGAGTTTTGTAGATATTTAATATACATCTTAACCGTATTCTAAAAGCCCCCTTTCCTATTATGAAGAATACTATATGAAACCCAAAGACACAACAAAGTTACACCTCTACTTTCCCGTCTTTACAAAGCTAAGAAGTATAAACTCCTTGGATCGAAATAGCACATTCTTCTTTTAAAAGGTCCAATCCCTTTATTTCCTAAGTAAACTCTGACATTTTCCAAAAGTATCTGAATAATTTATGAAAAATACATATCTGCTGCTAATGAAATTAATTAACCTTCACACTTGAGGAGTATTTCCATTCTCCTTTCCTGTGAAAAATAACACGGAAGCCAAGGGCAACCTTTAGGTATATATCTCTCACAAGGCAGATCAGACCAGTTAACTCAAGACAAAATATTATGATGTACAACTCAGAAATCACTAGAGATAAAATTTCAGCTTAGACTTTGAGCTAAGCTGGAAGTTTATCTATTAGTCACTAAAATGGCCTCCTGCAGTGTAACATACCCTGCTTATATGTTCTCAAATATGGTAGTTGTTAATTGAGAAAACTAGACTCTTTTGTTTCATACTTCACTTTTTACCTCATACGGGTGTAGTTAAGTACAACTAATTTGAGAGGTTACCCTTGATTCGGAGTCGAGATTTATACAACCAGCTATATTGAAATAGGAGAAATAAAACATATGATCACTATGTGATAGAAAACTCTGGTGAGTTTGTAAGCATCAGAAATCACTATCACTACCATATTATATTAACACCACCAAAATCTCATCACCAGTGATTTTCATGTATTTTGGAAAGTATGAATAAACACCAGTACAACTGTTTGTCATAAGTTATTTTGTAAGAGTAGAATATCAATCTGTTTGCCATATTCTGTCATGACAGCTACCCTCAACTTCTATTTCACAGAATTTTGAAAAACCATTTAACAGGGATCAAAAGTATTTGAAATTCCATTCCCCTTCGCCCCACCCCCCAGATATAAAGTAAGAGCTTCTGTCATTTAAACCTTTGGCATCTGACTTGATAGATACAGCTATATAATTAGGATTACAAAACCAATTTTTAAAAAGTACAAAGTCCCTGAAATATTCCCCAAATAAAGAAAAGACAATATATAGAGAGAGAACAAGTCAGATTCTAAACTTCAAATTTTTCTCTTAAAACAAATTTGCTTCTACTTGAATACATAAGATTTAGAAAGCGTCTCCAAATGTGTAACTACCCAAACACATAATAAGAATTTCGAGATGTTTAAAGTAAATTTCTGCTTAAATATTCCATAATATAAAAGTTAGAGCCTAACGAAATAATATTAAAATTGTTACCCTTCCGGGATGAGAGCAAACCTGTTGTTTCTTTCTCGCAGCACTAAACAGAAGGAACCTCCCACGCCCAGAACGCCAATCTGGAAACCCAACATTCTTCTCACAATTGCAACTTTAGAGAGCAAGTCATAACACTTCCTGCTAGAGAGAGAGAGCACCCTGACAAAGCAATGATACAATACTTACGAATCCCCTTCCTGTCAGCCTCACAGTATTTTGCCAAGTATTAACAAATTCGAACTTCACAACATTTAGAGAAAAGTGAATTTTTTCATTCCAGCTCCACTGAAATCATGCAAGAACACAAGGGAATTTAAAGTTGGTTCAGGTCGAATAGCTACAACCCACATACCTATTTAAAGTCTGAACATTAGCCAAGTAACCTGCTTATTTTAGAACACATGGAACCAGCTTCTCCCCAGAGGCCAAGTCACTCGTCCATAGGAAAGTGCATTACTTAGAAAGGCAAATGAACCGTCCCAGACCACTTACGTTCTATTATTCATCTCGATCCATACTTACGTCTTTATACAACACTTACACTCCATATGCTAGGTATCAGAGCATTAACTGCGAGTATCTATATCTTGTTTTCTGTTGAATACGTAAGCTGTTAAGTGTAGGAACTATATTTTCTACCAGCCTAGCATACAGGAACGAAACCAATACTTGATGAACTGAATTTTCTATTGAGAGGCAGTGCTGCTGAGTAGTTTAGAGTTCTGGAGCCAGACTGGGTTCAGATCCTGTCTCCACAATTTTCTAGGTTGTCTTTGGACAAACTGCTTAAGCTCTTGTGCCTGTTTTCTCATCCAGGGATGATAATAGTAACTACATCACATAATGATAACTATTTTGTACATTGTTGTGATGCTTAAATGATTTAATGTGCGTTCAAATTTTAGATCATACCCTGGTAAATTGTAAGCACTAGGTATGTGATAACTGCTATATGCTTATTATTGAAATTTGTTTTTTTAACTGGTCTAGCAATTCTAATCAGTTAATTGTTAAATGAAGCAACTGGTTAGCTATGAGTTCTCACCCTTTATGGGAGAGAACAATAAATCAATAGGAGTACTGTGCTAGGTTCAGGAGACCATTTCTAACACTGACATAGGGCAAGTCAATCATTTGAAAGGAAATGGAATGCAATGGGAGCATCAGGGTCTTAGGAATCAGACTGACTTCAACTCTGCGTGACCATGAACACATCACTTAGCTTCTCTGAGCCCCAGGTTCCTATCTATAAAAGTGGAACTAATTCCACGAACTTCAGAGGGTTGCGATGATGATTAAGTGAGATAAATGCATAAGGGGCTCTGGCTCCAGCAAGGTGCTCAGTAAGTGGCGGCCATCGTTATAATCTGTCTGGGATATAATATGCATGATACCATCTGCTCTACCTACCTAATCTGCTCTACCTATCTAATAAGTATGAAAGTGAGATAATAGATCCTTCAGTCCTTTATAAATAATATAAAACAAAGTGAAGCGTTTTATGCTAACATTGAAATCTCAGAATAAGGAGGCGACTCACATTGCAGTCACTTGTAAAAAGCATCAGGACAGCCCACATCAGGAGGCAGAGTGTTCTCCTGTCCTCATCACTAACCACCATTAGCAGACACTGGATTACATTTTGTCTTCTTAATGGAAGCACTTTATTTCATCAACCACAAAAGCTGCATGAACTATCAAAAGGCAACGCAATCCCGAACAGAAGGAATAGAGAGTCAGGAGTCAGAGGACGTGTTTTTCCACCTGTTTTCATTGCTGACTCACTATATGAAGTCTCTTCAACTTTCCTGAGTCTCAGTTTCACCATCTTTGAAACAAGCATAGCACTAGCTGCCTGTAGCCAGTCAGGGAATATGTGGGGTAGTAAGGAATGCTCGAGCACCTTGGGCTAAATGGAAGAAAGGGTATACGTGTATGTATTATCATGCATTTCCAGGAAAAACTGGGGCACAGGCAATTGCCTCCGGTAAGAAGACAGTATCAGTGACAGGCCAGCAATGTTGGGTTTCCCCAGCCTTACTTTTCTTTAGCCACACTTGTCACTTCACAACACTTATATGGGTCTGTCCCAAGTGCTATTAAATTAACTTCCTCGGGCTTCCCTGGTGGTGCAGTGGTTAAGAATCCGCCTGCCAATGCAGGGGACATGGGTTTGGGCCCTGCTCCGGGAAGATCTCACATGCCATGGAGCAACTAAGCCCGTGTGCCACAACTACGGATCCTGCACTCTAGAGCCCGCGAGCCACAACTACTGAGCCCGCGTGCCACAACTACTGAAGCCTGCGTGCCTAAAGCCTATGCTCCGCAACAAGAGAAGCCACGGCATTGAGAAGCCCATACACCGCAACAAAGGGTAGCCCCCGCTCGCCGCAATGAAGACCCAATGCAGCCAAAAATTAAAAAAAAATAACTTCCTCAATGATCACGCTACCCAGAAACAGCTTCCTTGTCTTTCCCTTTCTTGGTCATCTGGAATGTATATGCTTTCTAGCTTTCTGAACTCTAAGGCTAATCTTTGATCACAGTGAAATCTGTCAACACCCAGTTGTTGATTTTAAAGTCTATTCACCATAACATGATAGAATTCACTTCAACTGCAAAATATTGTGGTGAAAGTTCTAGGAATGGATACTCCCTTTAAAAATGGACATCTTCTACTTAGTAAATACCAGGACATTTCCTGAAAGACTGTTGTATCACATCAGTAGTTTAGCCAGTTTTGGCCTGCAGCCCATGCTGTAACCTTCTAAATGTCTCATCATATGACGTATGTGCAGGTGTGCGGGGCCAAGGGGGGGGATTGGCGTTTGTGTATGTGCATGTGTGTGAGTATGTGTGTGAACAGCATCTCTGTTTTTACTATGGGTAATGAAAATTGCTTTGGGAACAGAAGATGGTGGCAAGGATTATGTAATCCATTGCACATTTTTATAAGCAGGCCACAGAATGAAAACAACTTTTACATTTCCAAATTCATCATGATGAATGCTGGGGAAAGTCAACAGAAACCAACCTATGTTTTATCTGTACATGTAAAGTGCACAAGCTCTCACTCTCTCTCAAATGTTACAAACAAATCCATAAAGTTAAAAGTTCACACACGCACCTGTGGACACATACACCCTTCAGGGTGGAAAGGAAGGAAAGAGGCACACCCAAAGCTGCATGAGCAGTTCATAGACTTATCGGTGCAATCTGCAGTTAGGACACAAGACCTAGACACAGTATTTTTAAAGTCTCTTCCAACTTTCATTCAAACATCATCCTCTCCCCACCACACCCAGTACGGGTTATATTCTTTCCATGTGTGACACGTACAATGGAGGCCTCTCCCACTGTGCTTAATGCCACACCTCAGTAACAGTGATCTATCGTCCTTTAATGGAACAGGATTTTACCCATCTTCATGACTTATAAAGTAAACAAACAAATAACACTCACAGTGAGTGAAACATCAAAGCGAAGGGATCTAACATAAAACAGGTACCAAATTAACACGGAGGATATTGCTACTGTAATTTTGGGCTATATTGGAAAGTTTAGGAAATTTATGCCAGGAACAGTATTAGGTACACAAACTTCCTGTTGCGTGGCTGTGTCAGTTTTAACAATCAAGTAGATCTGGTTTACGTGATGATTGGGCGGGGGGTAAATAAGCCACAAGAACATCTTAATTTCAATATTCCAAGGGCTGTCTCCCCAACAGTAAATATTTGTGAGCTCTGATTTTGCATAACAAAGTAATCAACCTTTTAAAACAGGACTTCTTGTTATATATTAAATTATATACCTTGTCCTAATGCCCTAAAACAAAAGTCTGAAATAGGGCTTCCCTGGTGGCGCAGTGGTTGAGAGTCCACCTGCCGATGCAGGGGATGCAGGTTCGTGCCCCGGTCCGGGAAGATTCCACATGCCGCGGAGCAGCTGGGCCCGTGAGCCATGGTCCGTTGAGCCTGTGCGTCCGGAGCCTGTGCTCCGCAACGGGAGAGGCCACAACAGTGAGAGGCCCGCGTACCGCAAAAAAAAAAGGCTGAAATAAATAGAAGGATTTAAAGCATGGATCCTCCAAAAATTATCAGTTGAACTATACATGGGATAAGGAAGTGATTTGGAAGACATCTGTGGTGACTATATACAGTTAACAACACTGAACTGCATATTTCAAAGTTGCTAAGAGAGTAAATCTTAAAAGTTCTCATCACAAGAATAAAAAAGTAACTGTGGGGTGGTGGATGTTAACTAGACTTATTGTAGTAATCATTTCACAATATATACATATATTAAATCAACTCGTTGTACACCTCAAACTAATACAATGTTATGTCAATTATATTTCAATGAAACTGGGGGGGACATTGTGTTCTGTTCATAGTTAATAAAATCATACAAAGAAATAACTCGTATGCTCTACACCTTCCTATCCTGAGAGTCTCTCATTCAAAAAAAGGATAGGGAAGGAAAAGAAACAAAAAACCCAACTAACCGAGCAGCTCCTAAACTTTTTGGCCTCAGGACCTGAGGACCCCAAAGAGCTTTTTGATATGTGGGTTAGATCAGTGTCTTTATCATATTAGAAGTTACAACTAAGAAATTTTAAAGATATTTATTTAAAAAAAATTAAACCCACCGCATGCTAATATAAATAACATTTTAAAATGGAAACTATATTTTAAAAAAATGTAGTGGGAAGAGGCAGGGCATGCCTCGCTCCTGCGGACGTCTCTTGCTTCAACACTGTTTGAATGGAACAGACCCCCAGGGACACCCTCTTTTCCAGCCTCCAATCACCCTGGAACCTCTTTTCCAGTCACATCCTTAGGAACCAACCACTATGCCGTCCTCGGCCTCCGGAACCAGCCAACACCGGTTTTTTTGGAGCTTAGCTCCTTACTGCTGATCAACCATGAGCTCCCAGATTTGCCAGAATTATTCCACCCAGGTGGAGGCAGCCGTCAACCACTGGGGTCAACCTGCATCTGGGTCCTCCTACACCTACCTCTCTCTGGGCTTCTATTTCTACCGCGATGATGTGGCTCTGGAGGACGTGGGCCAGTTCTTTGCTGAGTCCACCACTGAGAAGGGCAAGGGCACCCAGCATCTCTTGAAGATGCAAAACCAGCACAGTGGCTGTGCCCTCTTCCAGGAGCGCAGAAGCCGTCCCAAGATGAATGGGGTAAAACTCTGGACAATAAGGAAGCTGCCACGGCCCTGGAGAAGAACCTGAGCCAGGCCCTTGTGGACCTGCACCCCTGGGATCTGGCCGCGCAGACACCCACCCGCGACTTCCTGGAGAGCCGCTTCCTGGAGGAGCAGCTGAAACTCATCAAGCAGATGGCGACCACCTGACTAACCCCACCTCCCACTAGCGCAGGCTGCCGCCGGGGTTGGAGTTGGGGGGAGGGGGGCTGAGCCAGTAGCCCTTCCAAAGGCTCACCCTCAAGTACGACAAGGGCCTCTGCAGCCCACCGGTCTTTGAGGGGCCCCTCTGCATCCCTCTGGTGTCAGGGCTTCTGCCTGAGCCCCTCTCTGCAGCCACTAGGCAGCTTTTTGACCACCCTGGGGCCCTCACCTAAGCCGTGGGCCAAATGGAAACAAAGGTTTTTGCAGAAAAAAAATAGAAGAGTATATTGTTTACATCTTTGTTTAACTAAATACAGTGACAGCTGGATTTTCATATCTGCTTCTGCATTGTCTGTTGCAATATGTTGTTTTGATTCAAGCATACGAAGAAAACAGGGCCTCCCACAGATACGTTGTTTGGAAAAAGGAAGTATTTTAGGAGCCTTTTCGGATAATTATGGATATTCTTCTTTATAATACCACGCCAAAACTGGGTAAGTGCTAGTTTCTTAAATAGTTGTTGCAGTGTGGAATCTGATATCAGATCAATGACGTTTTTATACTCTGTTAACGTTAAAATCCATTGGTCTATCTTGCACTTTATTTTTTTGTACTTTTTTTTTTTTTTTTTTTGCCGTACGCGGGCCTCTCACTGTTGTGGCCTCTCCCGTTGCGGAGCACAGGCTCCGGACGCGCAGGCTCAGCGGCCGTGGCTCACGGGCCCAGACGCTCCGCGGCGTGTGGGATCTTCCCTGGAACGGGGCACGAACCCGTGTCCCCTGCATCGGCAGGCGGACTCTCCACCACTGCGCCACCAGGGAAGCCCCTATCTTGCACTTTAAATGGACCTTTTACCCATGCTTGATTTCAGAACATCATGCACTGATCATATGGAACAATATTGTTTGACTAGTACAGATCTGTTGTCACACTTCATTTTACAATATCTAACAAATCACTTCCATTAAAAACACCACCAACCTCATTAGAAAAGTCTAAGTATTGATGTATGGTGGCTGACGCCAAGTTTTCAAGAATTTGAATTTTTGCTTGAAATCTCTAACTTTATCATTGGCAACAAATACTCTCAGCCGTTTTCCTTGCAGTGACTAGCACACTTGATTCACTTTTGATAACATATCTGCCAAATATTAAGGTCTGAATTATCAGTTAATGCGTCATTCGCTCTTTTGAGTAAAAATGGTTTTCTATTTTCTAAATGCAGCTAGTTTAGCTTGCAAATCAAATAACTGCACAAGTGCTTTTCCTCAAGACAATCACTGTAAATCCATATGCAGCAGAAATGTTTTTTATGTACTTCCCATTTCATCACACAGAATATTGAAAAGATGTATACCCAAGAGTTGAGATTTAATAAAATTAATTTTTCCTGCTTAATCAAGGACATTCATTAATGAACTGCATGTTACAGGTATTTTTCTAACAGGAAGGGTATGGTGTTGAATACAAAGACTACTAATACAGTGTGGGGCTAAGGCACTAGCAGTTTTACCCACCATTGCTTCTGTCAGCATAGTGAAAAAGCAAAGAACATCTTAGTGTTATTATGCAAGTAATTTTGATCTCCAAGGGACTATGTGGCATACTTTTCTATTGAGAACTGGTGCTTTATATGGTAATATTTATGATGGAGTCATCTAATTTTAGAGAGACAAAAAACATAAGGTCCATAGGTTTTTAACAAGAAATTTCAAAACTGAGAATGCAATTACCAGAATAGGTTTTAACGCGAGTTCTGTTCTGTTGAACTGTGAAAAGAAAAATTCATTGATTAATATCAATTCTGAGGGGACCAATCTATAGCTTATTTACTCCAAAGAATATTTTGCAGAATCAGGTTCATGTCCATGAGATGGGAATTTATCACGATAGTGTAGTTTTTAGAAACTTTTAATACATTTTTTAAAAGATTAAGAAAGACAATATGTTATAAAACTACTTAAAAATATCCAGTTCGTATGTAGCAAATCAGATTTTTCTTCTGATAATCAGTAAGAGTTTCCTTCTCTGATACTAGAAAAGAAAGGCTTTGAAAGTTAGACTCTGTATGAAATGCAGAATTATTGCTATTTTTAAATATTAAAAATGAAGTGAACTATAGTATTTATGTGTAAAATAATATGCAGGTTATTTGAAAGCAAATCCCAAACAACAAAAAAGGGGAGAGAAAAGATGAAATATAAGAACCTCAAATATTGATAAACTGTTGAAACTGTGGGGGGGTTCCTTATGCTATTTTACTTTGTATGTTTGAAATTTTCCATAAAAGTAAGCTTTTAAAAATTCCATGAGCGGGCTTCCCTGGTGGCGCAGTGGTTGGGAGTCCGCCTGCCGATGCAGGGGACATGGGTTCGTGTCCCGGTCCGGGAAGATCCCACATGCCGCGGCAGCGGCTGGGCCCGTGAGCCATGGCCGCTGAGCCTGCGCGTCCGGAGCCTGTGCTCCACAACGGGAGAGGCCACAGCAGTGAGAGGCCCGCGTATCGCAAAAAAAAAAAAAAAAAAAAAAAAATTCCATATAAAAAAGTATTTTGTATTTTGGAAAGCAAAAATAAAATTCCTGACTCATATTCATTCATTACCACGAACACTGAATGAACATCCACTCTGTAAAAGGCACTGTACTTAGATGGCATAAGGAAATAGAAAGATTTATGAAATATGCCTTTTACATTCAAGGAGCTCAGAGTGTCTGTGTCCATATATGTAATTGATTCCCTAAAATGGGTATAATGCCTCCACTATGACCATTCTAAGGGGTACTTATACTATTACAAAGCACAGCTTGAGCCAACTGAACTGCAAATCAGGATAATGCAATTTTAAGGGGAAAAAAAAGGAAACTGGCATGAAAAGAAAATACAAAAAGGAAACTTAAAAAATAAGAAATGAGACTCTCTTTGGTTTTCCTCTATAAAAGGAAACCAACAAGAGATGTGAGCAAATATGGGCATGACCACATCATTTTTCCACCACAACCCCATCATCTTATTTTACTTCAGGACAGGAACCATCATGTCATCTCCTTTGAGTCAGCTCTTGTACTACTCACATAGGCAAAAATAACTGAGCAATACATTCACTTCCCATGGTGAACATTAAATACATTAAGTATTCTATAATTCTTCCAATGAAAGAAGACAGCAGTTACAGATTCCATATTTTAATTTTCAGGGCTACTATGTCCATTCACACCACCCGCCCCTCCCCCCATATAAATTAAGACCATCCTAAAGAATAAATCCACAAGTTAAATCAATAACATTCCTTAGTTACTCAAGGGGTCTAATTATAACACTGATAAATGAAAAATAAAAGTGAGAATCAAAAAAATCAAACATTTACTTTAACTATCATCTTCCAGCTTATTGCCATGTATTCCAAACAAATTATCAATTTTTCCCTATTCAAACTTCAGGTAAAATGTGCAAGAGTTCTCAAAACTCATTCAATGTAGATCTTTAAAAGCTGAGTGATAGATTAAAGGATTTAAAATTGCTCCACTGTTTTCATCTTTAATATTTATTAAGCTCTATGAGGGCAGTGATTTGTCTTTTCACCAATCTATCTCAAGCATCTAGAACAGTGCCTGGCACACAGTAGGCACGCAATAAGTATCTGTTAAGGAGGGTGGGGGCGGGGGGATTGGATGAAAGCAATCAAAAGGTACAAACTTCCAGCTGTAAGATAAATAAGTACTGGGGTGTAATGTACAATATGAGAAATTAACACTGCTGTATGTTATATATGAAAGTTAAGAGAGCAAATCCTAAGAGTCCTCATCACAAGGAAGAAAAATTTTTTCTTTCTCTTTTATTTTGTATCTATATGAGATGATGGATATTCACTAAACTTACTGTGATAATCATTTCATGATGTATGTAAGTCACATCATTATACTGTACACCTTAATGCTGTACGTCAATTATGTCTCAACAAAATGGAAGAAAAAAATTCAGGAACAAATATTTACTTTCAAATGAAAAAAAGTATCTGTTAAATAAATTTGTGATAATAACATTGCATGCTAAAGGAATTAAACTCACTGTCATGTGCTATAGTGGTGTATTACATAATAAAGAATAAACTTTTAGCACTTTTAATGCAAATCACATAAATAAACATAAAAGACATCTACTCTTGTCCCATTGGGTAACCCTACAAAATAGGGTGATTCCTAAGAAGTAATCCAGCCAAAGAAACGGTAGGTTACATCTTTCTGGTGGCACCGAATCCATTATCATATTTGGCAGCTGAATGATTTTCTAATTCTCCACTTTTCGAAAATAAAGGCATTTCAGAGGAAAGTGGAATGGAAGGTATAAAGAACTCTGAATTTTTTCAAGTTTTCCTTCAAAATTGCCACACACACAAAAAAGAAAAATCGCACTTAAGCTGTCAAGATCTCAATGCTTTAGCTTTCTTAACTTTAAAACGACTACTTTTTGACCTCACAAGGAATCACAAAACCTTCAAAAGAAACAGCCGCTTCAGCATTTCCTGCCTGTCTGCCCTAGTCCAAGATTAACCTTGTCAGTTTTTAGGAAGACTTATAAAACTCCCTTAAATGACTAATTCAGATGAAGTGGTAACATGAAACCACAGTTTATAAGACGCTGGTTTCTACTTGTTACCAGATGTTGCCATCACTTCAAAGTGTTAAATGCATTCACGAAGAGGTTCAGATATATTTGCATGTGGAATGTTTTCTGACTTCTGCTATTATTGTGAAGACAGAGGAAAACTGTTGCCTTGTTGTCTAATAAAACATCTTTAAGGTTGCCAATATTCACATCAAGAATCACCAAGTACTCTGTCGGTCTAATTCCTCCGTGTAATTCTTGCAAGCACACATATATATATAAACACTTTAAAAACACACCACAGGGACTTCCCTGGTGGCGCAGTGGTTAAGAATCTGCCTGCCAATGCAGGGGACACGGGTTCGAGCCCTGGTCTGGGAAGATCCCACCTGACACAGAGCAACTAAGCCCGTGCGCCACAACTACTGAGCCCTCGCTCTAGAGCCCGTGAGCCACAACTACTGAGCCCGCCAGCCACAACTACTGAAGCCCACGCGCCTAGAGCCCATGCTCCCCAACAAGAGAAGCCACCACAATGAGAAGCCCGTGCACCACGACAAAGAGTAGCCCCCGCTCGCCGCAACTAGAGAATGCCCACGTGCAGCAACGAAGACCCAACGTGGCCAAAAATAAGTAAATAAATTAAAAAAAACAAAAACACACCACAAATTAATTCCATTTCTTTGGGAGCTTGTCATGAAACAGCCCGCTTAAAGATCTAGCTGAAAAATCCAAATGTGTGTGTGTTTGTGTGTATGTGTATACTTTTGGAGTTGCTTTTTTAGACAAAACAGTAAACAGTCACTAGCTTCACATAGTTCAGGGTTCCTTTGCCAGGATAACTCAACAATTGCACTAGGTTTTCTGCTTCTACACATTCTTCTCTGGTTATGTTAATTTCTTTGGTTATGTTGCCATTGGGGTTTTATTAGGTTAATTAAAAATGTTTTTTAATCTCCAGAGAGAGTTTAAGGCAACAACAATGGTTGCTATTTTCTACACATAATGGTCATTGTTAAGTTTTGGCCCAACACAGCATCCTGAATACAATGTAGATTTATCCTTAAGATTGGCTGCAAAAATACTGTGGTCTCACACAGTGTTATGTGCCCTTTCTATTCAAATGTCTGGGAGATACCCCATAACTCTTATTTTATTTTTGCTGATACCCCGACTGCATTTCTTTGAGGATGGAGTTGAATCCATAAACATAACACTAATGCTGGCTCAGATTTCTAGACACTGAATTATAACTGACCAGTTTTGCTTGCTCAGTATTTTATTTGGCAATCTGTTAACCTGGTACAGCTAAAAAGTCTCATAATTAATTCTGCCACAAATCAAACAACTTTTGTGGCCTTTGCTTGCTAAAAATCATATTGTTGGCAAAAAGTCATCCATGCAAGAGCAACTTCTTCCTTCTCCCAGTTTATCCCTCTCCCTGGTACTCTTACCTCAGAAATTGGCTAAGCCATTAGCAGGGTTCTTTTGATGGGGTAGACTATGGTAGGCTCACTGGCTCTGAGAATTCACTGCTTTAGAGAATGAGCTTTTAAAGGTCTCTCATTAGACCAAATACAAAAATGCAGATAAGCGATATGTGAAGAAAGAAGTTGGAATATCTGTTTGATGAGTACCATTATACTGCATTCTTCCTTAAATTACACTTTTTTTCCATCACAGGATAGGTTTTGCTGTAGCTGTGACTATTAACCTAAACAAAGTTAGGAGTAGATGGGGAAGAAACAAATCACTGATATTAGTGGTAGTAAATTTTTTTTCAGTATTAATTCTGTATTTAAATGGATTCAATGATCATCATACATCCTTTTACCAAGACTCCTCTATTCTTAAAATCTTAATTTTGCCCTATTTTTTAATTGGCTGAATTTCACTTTCGAGTATTTCTCTTTTCTACGAGTTCTTTTATATTCATGGGAACTGCCTAGTACCTTTATTTTTGAATGACATCTTGGCTTACTATTCTTGGATCGCACTTTTGTCCTTTCAGAACTCTGTACACAATGCTTAGTGGTGGTAAATTTTACTGTAATAATTATACTAAAACTATATGAGCCACATGCTATAACTTAGGTAAGTTTTCCTTACTGAGAAGTAATTCTGTTAATTGTGTTTAAGGTAGTATATCTGGACTGTGATTTTCAAATTCCTGCTTTCTGAGTGTAACCATCTAATGCCATATTCATAATGTTATAGGCTGCCAGTGACATATTTATTAAAACAATAAAAGCCAATTTAAAACAGGATGGGAAAGAGAGTCAAGTTTTTTTGGTGCTTCCACCCTGAATCATGAAGCAGAAAGAAGGGTGGAAAAGCTTTATCTTGAGAAAGCAAGACAGAAATGAAAGCATGATCTCATTCACTTTTCCCGCACCCAAACAAGGTGACATTTTCTGTTCCTTTCTTCTTCAGCCCTAATCAGTTTAACAGTCCTCTTTTTTTAATCCCTAATAGTAGGTTTCCAAGTGCCCTTTTTTTTTTTTTTTTTTTTTTTGTGGTACGCGGGCCTCTCACTGTTGTGGCCTCTCCCCTTGTGGAGCACAGGCTCCGGACGCGCAGGCTCAGCGACCATGGCTCACGGGCCCAGCCGCTCCGTGGCATGTGGGATCTTCCTGGACCGGGGCACGAACCCGTGTCCCCTGCATCTGCAGGCGGACTCTCAACCACTGCGCCACCAGGGAAGCCCTCTTTTTGTAATTTTTAAGATTTTATTTTTCAGAATCAAAGATCAAAGCATGAGAATGCACAAAAGTTTTCATTTAAAATGTTTTGATTTACTATTCATGACTAACAAACACATCCTAAACTCCAATACCCTAAATCCCAATGATTTAGTGGCATATTCTGTTTTGCTATGTGGGTTAATGCATTTGTTTGAAACAAAAGAAGAGGTAAACCATACTTAAGGCAGTAGGTTTAGGAGTCTTGCAAAGAGAAATCTAAGGTGGGGGCGGGAGTCTTTAAAAATTCCGGAAAGAACTCTTCAAATAATTTTAAAATTCAGAAACATATCAGTGATTTAGAACTTGAAAGTTATATACCTAAATCAAGAATGTGTCATTCCTTTGAAAAAGTTTCAATATTGGCAATTAAAAAAAAGATATCCAAGTTATATCTGAAGAGAAATGACCAATTAATATTTGTTCAGTGATTTAAAAATCATAAAAGTAGGCACCACTTTAGAAAATAAGACCTAGCATGAGACTATAGAAGAAATTAAATTGTCTTCCTTAATGGAATTACCATTTTTAACTTAATTAACATTACATATGCAACCTCAAAATTCTAACTTATTAATGTAACTCCTATTGACAGCACAGTTTTTTGTGGTCATAGACCAGCTTATTCTAAAAATTTATGTGGAAAGAAACAGGTCTTAGAACAGGTAAACTTTATTGAAAAATAGACTGGGTGGACTCACTCTGCCTGGTGTCAAGCCATTCCTTGTAGCTACAGCAATCAAGATAGTGTGGTTACAGAGCAACACATGCAGAACAATGGAACAGGCCAGAGAACTCAGAAATAGACCTACACAAATAAGCTCAACTGACTTTTGGCAAGGGTGCAAAATCTCATCAGTGGAGGAATGGTGCTACAGCAACTGGACAACCATAGGGGAAAAAAATAAGAACTCTGACCTAGACCTCATTTTGTGTAATTTTGTGTAAAGATTTACACCAAAATTAACTCAAAATGGGCCACAGACTTAAATGTGAAACATAACACCATAAAACTTTAGAAAAAATTTTTCAAAAAATTCATCAGGAACCATGTTTGGTGAAGGGGCCTTGGACATAACATCAAAAAGACAATCCATAAAAGGAAACATTGATCAACTTGGCCTTGTCAAAATAATACTTTTGTTCTGTGAAAGTCCTTGCTTGGAGGATGGAAAGACAAGCTACAGACTAGGAGAAAATAGCTGTATACCACATATCTGACAAAGGATTGTTATCTAGAATATATAAAGACCTCTCAAAACTCAACATTAAAAAACAATCCAATTGGAAAATAGGCAAAAGACACGAACAGATGTTTCACCAAATAGGATATACAGATGGGAAACAAACACATAAAAAGATGCTCAGCATCATTAACCACTGGGAAATGCAAAATGAAACAAAAATGGGATATCACTACACACCTATCAGAATAGCTAAAATAAAAATGTGACAATACTAAGTGCTAGCAAGGATGTAGAAAAACTGGGTCACTCGTACATTGCTGGTAGGAGATTAAATGGTACAAGTCACTACAGAAAAACATTTTGATAGTTTCTTATAAAATTAAACATGCAGCTCTCATATGACCCAGAGATTGCATTCTTTGGGCATTAATCCCAGAGAAATGAAAATTTACAATCACAGAAAAACCTGGACACAAATATTTGTAGCAGCTTTATTTGTAGCAGCCAAAACTAGAAATGGCCCAGATGTCCTTCAATGTGTGAATGGTTAAAAACACTATGGTACATTTACACCATGGAATACTACTCAGCAATAAAAAGGAGGAAGGTATTGATATACACAACTTGGATGAATCTCTAGAGAATTATGCTGAATTGAAAAAGCCAAAATATTGCATACTCTGATTTCATTTACATAATATTTTTGAAATGACAAAATTATAGAAATGGAAACAGATTAGTCGTTTCCAGGGGTAGAGATGGGGCAGGTGCAGGGGAGGGTGGAAGGAAGTGTGTGCTGTTACAAAAGGGTAACAAAAGGGATTCTAGTGGTGATGGAACTGTTCAGCATCTTGACTGTATTAATGTCGACATCTTGGCTTGGGTATTGTACTATGGTCTTGAAGAGGTTACTACTGGGGAAAACTGAGTAAAGGGCACACAGGATCTCTCTGTGTTATTTCCTCTTACAAGTACATGTCTACAATTTCTGCAAAGTAAAAAGTTCAATTAAAAAATCCAACTCAGAATTAAACACAGAATATAGTATAATTAAGTGGATAGGAAAAGAGAAGAAAACTTATATGCAATAATTTCATATCCTATTTTAAACATTATTCCCACGAATTTTTCCAAAATACTATAGACATAACTACTGACACTATAGTCTTAGCATATATGGTCAATTCATGACTCCACTAGAGTATTTGATCTGGGTAAACGATATTTCTTCTGTTCAATACCAAAATAACAAGCTGATATAAAGGAGAATTTCAGGGCAAGAACCCACCAATGCATGACAATTTTGGTATCTGTTATTAGAAACATTTACTTAAGTGACACTTGTCCCCAGATAGTCACTCCTTGATCTCCTTCATGTCTTGCATCAAATATCTTCCTTTCAGTGAGGCCTCCTGTGACCACATGATTTGAAATGGCAATGCCCTCTTCCCACTCCCTATACCCTCAACTTTAATTTTCTCCATAATACATTACCATCGAATATACTATATCATTGTTCCTTTTGTATCTTCCCCTAGTAGGATGTAAGCTTCATAAAGATAGTAATTTTCATTTGTTCCAGTCACAGGTATAATCCCCAGTGCCTAGAAAATAACCTGACCTATAGAGGCACTCAGTAAATATCTGAATAAGTGAATGAATCAATGAATAAAATGGAATTTTTTTTCTTGGTGAGGAGTAGTACAAAGGGGGAAATGCTCTCTGAGAGAGAAAATCCAGTTTGGAAGAAACCAAGAGTGATAAATCCGGGAACTCCCTGGAGGCCCAGTGGTTAGGACTCTGCGCTTCCATTGCAGGGGGCACGGGTTCAATCCCTGGTCGGGGAACTAAGATCCTGCAAGCCACGCGGTGTGGCAAAAAAAAAAAAAAAAGAATGATAAATCCTACAATGTATATCCAATATATTGGCATTAGAGTTTTCAATATCCTTTGCATGGGGGCTTCCCTGGTGGCGCAGTGGTTGAGAGTCCACCTGCCGATGCAGGGGACACGGGTTCGTGCCCCGGTCCGGGAAGATCCCACATGCCGCGGAGCGGCTGGGCCCGTGAGCCATGGCCGCTGAGCCTGCGCATCCTAAGCCTGTGTTCCACAATGGGAGAGGCCACAACAGTGGGAGGCCCGCATACCACAAAAAAAAAAAAAAAATCCTTTGAATGCAATACAATGTAGGAAACTCTTTAAGATCAATGATTAGGACTGCAGCTTTGTAAGCATAAGAGTACTCTGGTTGAAGATACAACCTAGAAAATAATTTACCACTTCAAAGCTATTACTAATGAATTTTCATTAGCTATGGAAGAGTTGGTCGAGTTAAATAATGTTGCTTAAGTTATAGGTGAAGTGAGTTTCAGAGAGTTTATGTCAACTTTAAAGACATGGCATTTGCCATTTTGTTAACATCTGAAAGAAAACTCCAGATTGTATAAACTGATTCAGGGTGGAAGAGGCATTCCTAGTGAACCACGCTGGACTCTGGATGTGGTATTTAAATTTATGGCAAGAATAGTGATGGATTAGGTATCAGGAGACCTCATGCCCCACCACTGTCCACCACTGCATTAGACCTCTGTCGCCTCATCTGCAAAAATCAGTGGCTGGATTAGACTCTGAGCTCTTCAAACGATGGCACATTATGTTATTTATCTTAGTGATAACAGTGTCTAGCACACTGTTGATGATTAATAAAGGCCTGTTAAATGAATTAAGTAATTAAATAGGAAGTTCTAAATGTGTCTCAGGGAAATTGTATCTTTTCTTTACTGAACTGCAGCCCTCCTCTCTCAGGGAGGCCTATCCTTTCCTAGTTGGCCTGCCCAGAATAAGGCAACTAGGTCCAAGAACTTCTCTGTGGGTTGAATACAGAAGATAATGGCAGAGATCGGTTCTAGGTGTCATTAGCTATATTGACCTGAAGGGTTCTTGAAAGAAAAACTCTGATCTGTAACTGATTCTTGTTATCATCCTTGGATAATCCCTCCTTCTCGTGTTCATCCCTGAAGAGTCAAAAGGTAAAGACTCCCTCAAACTGCTGAACTTTCTAAATGTAAAACACCAAGCTCTTCTGAAAATGTCAAGTGTCAAATGTACTCAATATTATTTCTGGATGGATAGACAAGAAACTAGTACTAATGGTCACATCCTGGGAAGGGAAATGGGGGATCGGAGTCAGGGGCAGGAGGTTTATTTTCTTTATGTCCCTTTATAGCTTTTGAATTTTTTTCTGTGTATGTATTTCATATTTGAAGCGTAAATTTTTGTTTGTTTGTTTGTTTTTGCGGTACGCGGGCCTCTCACTGTTGTGGCCTCTCCCGTTGCGGAGCGCAGGCTCAGTGGCCATGGCTCACGGGCCCAGCCGCTCTGCGGCATGTGGGATCCTCCCGGACTGGGGCACAAACCCACGTCCCCTGCATCATCAGGCGGACTCTCAACCACTGCGCCACCAGGGAAGCCCTTGAAGCATAAATTTAAAAAATAAATATTAGATGTGCTCGATAATGCTTTAGGTTGACTGAAAACCATTGTGTTTCAAAGCATTTGTCATTTACTTCTGCAATACTTAATACTGCTTACTTTTGTTCCTTATACTAGGTATTCAATAAATGTGTATAAACAAGGAATTTTGTATAAATCTGTTATACAATTTTTTAAAAAGGTGATTATAGAACTTTTACAGGCTTTCCATTATTCAAGCAGAAATATTACTAAGGAATAAGGTAGTGTTGGGAACAAGTTGATGATAATAAGCTACTGAGCATCAAGAAACAGGAAACGGGGCTTCCCTGGTGGTGCAGTTGTTAAGAATCCACCTGCTAATGCAGGGGACACACAGGTTCGAGCCCTGGTCCGGGAAGATCCCACATGCCACGGAGCAACTAAGCCCATGAGCCACAACTACTGAGCCTGCGCTCTAGAGCCCACAAGCCACAACTACTGAGCCCGCGTGCTGCAACTACTGAAGCCCGCATGCCCAGAGCCTGTGGTCCACAACAAGAGAAGCCACCGCAATGAGAAGCCCGTGCACCATAACAATGAGTAGCCCCCGCTCGCCGCAACTAGAGAAAGCCCACGCACAGCAACGGAGACCCAACACAGCCCAAAATACATAATAATAATAATTAAAATTTTAAAAAATAAATAAATTAAAAAAGAAACAGGAAAAAATTAGCTACACTTAGATGTAGAAATCAATATTGTTCAGAGTCAAAGCAAGGATCTACATTAACAGCAGACCAGTGATAAATGAAATGTTATCTTGTCAGTACCACTTCTAACTCATTAGCTGACCCATGGTTAGACATTTAATATTAACATATCCCATTATTCATAACAGCCAAAAAGTGGAAACAACCCAAATGTCTATCAATGGATGAATGGATAAACAAAATGTGGCATATCCATACAATGGACTATTATTCAGCCATAAAAAGGAATGAAGTACTGATACATGCTGTAATGTGAATGAACCTTGAAAACAATATGCTTAAGTGAAAGAAGTCAGTCACAAAAGACCGTATGTTCCATTTATACATGAAAGTCCAGAACTGGGAAATCTATAGAGACAGAAAGTAGATTAGTGATTGCTTAGGGATGGGGAGGTGGTGGGCTGGGGAGAGGCATAGCTTAAAACTCTGGAGTTTTAAGCCTCCTTCATCCTTCCAAGACAATGAAAATATTCAAAACTTGCTGATGGTTGTGCATATCTGTGAATATACTAAAATCCGTTGAACTGTACAATTTACATGGTTGGTAAACAATGTGAATTCTCTCTCAGTAACACTGCTTTAAAAAGTGAAAAAATATTAGTATGTCCCAATATCCTCGTTGATTCTAAAGTTAAGCAGTTCTCACAATGAAAGTGCCATCCATATGTAACATTCACTCCTGACCATTCACTTAAGACAAGTAAAGGAGGAAGAAAACCAAGCAAGCCATTTGCTTAGTTTTCTGACAGGTTCACATCAATATGTATTTTATTCAATATGATTCATAAGTTACCCATTTGCTGATTAGGTTTTCACAATTTAATCTTTATCAGCAAGGGCCATCCATGGCCATTTATACCCTCTTTCAAATGTATTATATTTATGGAGACCTGCTGTGTGCCAGGTGTACTGTGAAAGAACCAGGAGAATGGGTTTATTTTCTTTTCTCCCTAGAAGAACAGTGTTTTCCATGGTACATGGCAGGAATTTAGTACCATCTTTGAAGAAAACCATGTACAGCAGACAGTACATCCAGATATACTGCATTCATTTGATCCCCTCCCACCAAATGAAATGATGACCAGATTTGGAATCCTGGGTTTTCCAGCTCATTTTAAAGTCTGGGACAATCAAGAAGTTCAAGGCAGAAAATTAAGGTGTCAGCTATACCTGTAGTTACTCGCTATTATCCTTGAGTCAGATAAAACTTAACAGAATGCTGTACTACAGAAAGTATGAGAGCTGCATGTGCAAGTAATGGCGAATCAATGTTTTTTAGGGCTTCTACATGCATGGATATTTCCACAGCTGCAGAACCAACTACTGCAGAAGTACACGCTGTGCACAACATCTACAATTTAGTAAAGCTGGAAAGAATTTTATTTTTGTAAAAACTAAATGGGGTGTGGCTCATTTTCTTGCCAAAGGGCTATTTTATTCCAAGACACTGGTGTCTGCTGACCTTCATTTATAGGCTGAGCAATGTTCTATTTAAGTAAAATTAACTCATGGTCGGCACTTTTTTTAGGATGCAATAATTATTGCAAAGAAATAACAATGTTTAAATTTGATTTGTTCTTAGTTTAGATTTGATTATATTGGGTTATACATGAATGTCTTTGTTCACACAAGGTTTAAATTTAGAAATTATTTTATGTTGAGAAAAAAGGCCATATTTAAGTTCCTTTTCTACATGTAAGAATATTTTTAGGTTTCATGAAATCCAATATTACATTTTTTTCTTCCAGACTGCAGGAGTATCTTACCATCTTTGTAGCCCTAGCACCTAACAGTCTTCATTAAACTTATTTTAGTTGAATGATGAAGCCATTCCACAAATAGACTAATTAAGGCATTGTCCATGTTACTATCTTTGGCTATTACTCCATCTATAGTTCCTACTATCTCAATATATACTTGAGAACTCTGGGCACATTTTAATTACATCTCTTTATAAATGCCTTATAGGCCGCCTTTTATATAATCTTTACACATTTCAAGGTACTTGACACAGCAATCAATCCTCCCTTCATCTTTACACAAACCTTCTCTGGTTAGGGAAGTTTGCCACCTTCTGCTTGCACCTATAAATATATTCTAGTTTGCTTTTATTTTTCGCGGGGCTGGGGGCCCAACTAATGCTGGAAAACTTTGATTTAGGATAAGATACCAAGTGTATGGGTTGGCTTATATCTTTAAACATGTAAATCTATCAGTATTACTTTTTGGTTATCTATACTGCATGGTAATTTGGCTATATTTGTTTTTAATCATCATAAGACAAAATATAAAATTTTAATTATTCATAACCACTTGCAAAACTGATTCAACTGTAGCTTTAAACTGGAGACCCACAAACTGCTCAAAATATTTGTTGAATGTGTCAATGTCCTTCATCATTTCCTGGTTTTTGCTTTTGAAAACTTCCACTAGAGGAAATAATGGGCACCGTAAATTTAAAATTAATATGTTTTGGATTCATCCATGTCTAAAGGCTACATGTCATCTTGGAAAGATACTGATTTAATTTATAACTCTGCCTTCCCCAGCATTTTAAGTTTTCACTAACTTATTTTCTCTTTTCTCCTATTTTTTCAAAGGTAAACTTCTAAACATTCATGTTTATACTATTTCTACTATTGTAGAAACACTGAAGAACTTGAAGCTTTTTTTTCCTCCCCCCAAAAACAGGCATCAACATTACCTATTACCTTTCACCCTGCTCTAAGCTAAATTTGTTAGTGGCAGTGACTTTATAATGGTGTCTGTAACGTATTAAAAGAGTCACGTTTCCAATTTTCCTTTGAGGGTGAATTTAGACTGTTGGATGGCATATCCTCATGAAAGGATAAATTAATGGTAAAGGGGTTTCTTAGATAAGCCAAGAGGCTTCTTCAACCTGGAACATTGTTAAAATCCTCCACATTCGTAATGAAAAGCACTGGAAAGTCATATTTTCACAATACCATTAAATAAAACAGAAAAAATAAACTATCTTATTTATCTTCAATGGTGATACTTAAGGAAAAAAACGTTTAAATTAGAGGAAAATGAAGAGGTAGCTACAGAGACCTGATAAAGATCACCTAAGGCAACATTAATTGACCTGTAAATGGGAACACTGATTGAGCACCTAATATACGCCAGTTTCTTTATAAATGTTCTCCTTTAATTTTAAAGACAAGACTGAAAACAAGTGATATTATCCCCATTTTATAGATAGTGAAATTGAGGTTTAGAGGAATTAAGGAACTTCCCCAATGTCACAGAGATATAAAATAGCAAAACCATGGGAACCCATTTTTTATGCTAAAATCCATTCTGACTATGAAATATAGCGGGTACATGATCCCTCTGAGAACAAAAAAAGGAGGTGGTAAGAACGAGTTGTCCAGTCAGACAAAACTTTCCACATCACTTCCGGGTCATCATGGGATGCCCGGACCAACACGGTCCTTAGTGCCACCAGTGAACTGGGGTAAGGAGACAGACATCCAGGAAAGGTCTGTGAAGCAGCATGGGATAAGTTTAGGGAGAGATATGCAGTGTACAATGAGCCATTTAAATATACAAAATATTTGTTAAGTCAAGTGTTGTAATTTGGGGATTCACCATATACTGAAACTAGGCACAAATTAACTGGTGGCACCAGCTTTACCACTATTGGATCTCCGTTTCGTTATTTAAGCAACCTGAATGAAACATAAAACTTTGAGTTTATTGAGCGTTGTCAACGTATAGGTACACATCATTTTATTGCACTTTCCAGATATTGCACCTTCTACAAATTGAAGGTTCGTGCTAACGCTGCATCAAGTGAGTCTACTGGCACCATTTTCCAATAGCATTTTCTCACTTTGTGTCTGTGTCACGTTTTGGTAATTCTCACCACATTGGAAACTTTTTCATTATCATTATATTTGTTATAATGATTGGTGATCAGGGATCTTCGACGTTACTAGGACACACTGAAGGCTCAGATGAAAATTGGCATTTTTTAAACAATAAAGTATTTTAAATTATGTACATTTTTTTAGATGTAATGCTATCACACACTTAATAGACTACAGTATAGTGTAAACATAACTTTTATAAGCACTGGGAAGCCAAAAAAATTGATGTGACTCGCTCTATTGCGATAGTCTGCAACCAACTGAAGTATCTCCGAGGAGTGGCTGTACTTCAAGAGGCTGACAGCCTGAGATAAAGAAGCCTATCAACAAACACAGCCATTTCTATGTCTGTGAGTCTATTTCTGTTTTGTAAATAAATTCATTCGTATCACTTTTTTAGATTGCACATATAAGTGATATATGATATTTGTCTTTGTCTGACTTACTTCACTCAGTATGATAACCTCTAGGTCCATCCATATTGCTGCAAATGGCATTATTTCATGCTTTTTTTATGGCTGAGTAATATTCCCTTGTGTATATGTACCACATCTTCTTTATCCATTCATCTGTCATGGACATTTAGGTAGCTTCCATGCCTTGGCTATTGTATATAGAGCTGCTATGAACATTGAGGTGCATGTATCTTTTCAAATTAGGGTTTTCGTCTTTTCTGGATATATGCCCAGGAGTGGGATTGCTGGGTAATATGGTAACTCCACAGATATAGAAAACAAGCTTATGGTTACCAAAGGGGAAGGGGGGGTTAAATTAGAAGCTTGGGATTAACATACATACACTCTATATATAAAATAGATAACCAACAAGGACCCACTGTATATATAGCACAGGGAACTACACTCAATATCTTGTAATAACCTATAATGGCAAAGAAGCTGAAAAAGAATATATAAATATATATCTTTATATATATACAGCCATTTAACCAACTTCAGGATTAAAAGTCTCTTCATGATACTGAAAGTTTATGGTCACAAGTAAGCTTTCTGTACTTGAACTGAGTTTTACAGCAATCTGAAATCTAAAGGCTAATTAAATACAAACCTGTCTCCCTTCCCCAATTAACAGTTCAGTTTCAAAAAATAGAACTTCCTATGATTGTACACCCCACAGGATTCTACTTCATCCTCCTTTGCACCTGCTAACTAGATCAGAGGAAACCAAAATATTTCCAAGACATATACTTTACCTAAACCAGCTCCATATGAAACACTATATAAAGAACAGATTTTTTTTTTTGAGAGCCGCTGTTTGAAATCAAGGCTCTTTTTGCTTACACCAATGTTTAAATTTCAGAGATTGTCAAAGGAATTCATCTTTAAAACAAAAATCTTTGCAATTTCTCTTCTAAATATTTATCTCAAAGAAATAATCAGAGTCATGAAATGGTTTTTGCCCCAGGGTGTTCACTGAAGCATTATCTATAAGATATGGAAAGAACAAAAACTTCCAACAACCTGGAATTAGCGAAATAAATTATGAAATATCCATTATATAGAATATCATGCAGTAATTTTAAATATTTTCAAAAATGTCTGATTACATGAAAAACATGTTCATAATGTAAGTTAAAAGAATTGGATACAAACAGTATATACAGTATGATCCCAATTTTTAAAATATCTAACGTTCTACACAGGAAACAGATGAAAAATATGAACAGGTGGTACAATTATGAGTAATTTTTATTTTTCTTCTTTATAAACCCTTTTGTTTTCTTCTCATATATTTTTTTTTGAAAAGTTAAAAGTTCCTTAATTTTTTATTCCTGGTACCACTACCACAATTTACAGGGCAATATACCTGATGTAATAAAAAGACAAAGCTACAACAGATAAAAGACCTCAGGAATGTACATCTAATTGACACTACATTGCATTAATCAATAGCTGCACTTTTTGCAAACTGTGGCTATGACAGTCCTGAACAAGAAGGGTTTCCTGTTTAAGCTGCAGGAACTTTTCTGACTATGGATCATCGTTCCTTCTGTGGCAGATTTTTACAGTTCCTCTAATGCATTTGGGACGACTGTCTCAAAGTAACCTGCAGCTTTCCTGACAACTCCTCGCTCTCTCTCCTGCTAAGAACTGTAGCCCTTTTCTTCTGAGTTTTTAGAACCTTCTGCTACCATATCCACCACTTCCACCACCAGATCCATAACCACCACCATAGGGACTTCCCGAGCTTCTTCCACCAAAACTGCCCCCCTTCATGGGTCCATAATTTGAATGCTGTTGTCCACTATAATTTCCAAAATCATTATAGCTCCCACCACCACCATAGTTACCTCCAAAATTTCCTCCTTCATTGTAACCATCATATCCTCCACCACCGCCACCATATCCACCACCTTGGTTTCCATATCCTGGTCCACCACCACCATAGCCTCCTCTACTACTGTAACCAGGACCACCACCATAGTTACCACCGTTGCCTCCAAATCCATTATATCCACCATCACCTCCTCCATAACTACCTCTGCTGCCACCACCTCCACCACCATAGCCTCCTCTTCCACCAAAGTTTCCACCACAGCCCAAGTTACCTCCACCACCTCCAAAGTTTCCTCCACGACCCATAAAGTTGCCAGATCCACCTCCATGACCTCTTTGTGATCCAGCAGATTGCATTTCTTGTTTAGAAAGGGCCTTTTTCACTTCACAATTATGCCCATTAAGAGTGTGGTATTTCTGAACAACAATTTTATCAACTGTATCATGATCATCAAAAGTTACAAAAGCAAATCCTCCCTTTTTTCCACTCTGCCTGTCTTCCATAACCTCTATGGTTTCAATCTTGCCATACTTTTCAAAGTAGTCTCTCAAATTATATTCTTCTGTAGCTTCTTTAATACCAACAAAAATTTTCTTCACTGTTAGATGGGCACCAGGCTTTACAGAATCCTCTCTAGAAACAGCTCTCTTTGGTTCCACTACACGCCCATCAACCTTGTGTGGTCGAGCACACATTGCTGCATCCACCTCTTCAACACAAGAGTAAGTAACAAAACCAAAGCCCCTGGAACGTTTTGTTTGGGGGTCTCTCATCACCACACAATCTGTAAGTGTGCCCCATTTCTCAAAATGTTCTCTTAAGCTATCATCTGTAGTTTCAAAGCTCAGACCACCAATAAACAGTTTTCTCAACTGTTCTGGTTCCTTTGGATCATGGCTCTCCTCCCCCCGGCGGCGGCGACGGCTGGAGTCTTCTCATATTTTTAAGGTGGTCTTGTATTTTTTTAATCCAAAGTAAACTGATTAAAAAATATCCTAAGTACACACTACTTAAGACACTTTTCCAGCAGATTAACTAAATATACCTATTGACTATTATAGCAATAGGATATACCCTAGGAATCATGTCTTATCATTTTCACCTCTGAGAAAACAATCTTAAATGGTCATTCTCCCCCACCTGATATACAAGCACCAAGATGTCAAAAACAACAATAAGAAATGGCAAAAATGGGAATATGCAAGCAAGTAAAGAAATACAGGAAAAAAAGCTTAAAAATTACATTCGTCTATAAAGGACAATGTATTATTCAGTGTCAATAGCAGAATGTCAATCTGAGAGCAACACTATGTAATTAGAGCATATAATGTAGAATGCAATAATATGAATATTCAAAGCTATTATGCTGCCCTCTCAAATTCTATTTTATAGAAAGTAAAATTTTATATATATACTTTTTATGTAAACAAGTATTATGTATACATATAAATTTAAAACAGCTTAAGAGAATCAGAGTTGTATTTTCAATATATGGGTTACAAGATTACAAAAAAATGATTTGCTATTTGATCTTTTAAAACAGAGATGGTAGAAAGAAGAGGTCAGATTTTATAAAAGAAAATGATTTCTTTTAACAAAGAGAAACTTCTCTTCAGAACTAGTCATAGGATATCAGGTTATTTCAAAAGTCCTTTAACTCAAGGCTTTCTGCTTATTCCATTTTCATGAAGTGCTATCACTTCACAAATGCTATCTTAACAAATGTTAGCAAACATAATTTTAACAAAATAAAAATGCATAATAACACAAAGAATGACAGAGTTAAAGAACTATCATGTAATTGGCAAGATGACAATACACAGTGAAAATTAATTCCAAGTTAATAGTTTTGAGGGTGGGGGTTGAAAATAACCCCTAAGGGGCTTCCCTGGTGGCGCAGTGGTTAAGAATCCGCCTGCCAATGCAGGGGACACAGGTTCGAGCCCTGGTCCGGGAAGATCCCACATGCCACGGAGCAACTGAGCCCGTGTGCCACAACTACTGAGCCTGCACTCTACAGCCTGTGAGCCACCACTACTGAGCCTGTGTGCCACAACTACTGAAGCCTGCACTGCAACAAAGAGTAACCCCTGCTCGCCGCAACTAGAAAAAGCCCACGCACAGCAACGAAGACCCGATGCAGCCAAAAAAGAAAAGAAAATGACCCCTCACAAGTCATCTAGCCCAACATGTTTGTTTTTCAAATGAAGACCTGCATTAACTTCTCACCTTTTCTGTGTTAATGATGGCACACCACTTAAACATAAGTTTATCTCCTCCATTATGCACTTTTCCATATCTGCATGTGCAATTATAAGGAGAAACATTTGATTTTTCATGCGTAATTTTACACAAAACCTCCTATTACGGGCAATCACAAAACTAAGAATGAAGTATGATAAGCCAAAGTATTTTGTAACCATTACCAATGAACGCCAAAATACTGCTCAGTAGTTACTTGGGAAAGGTTAAAAAAAAAAACCACCACCACGTTAATGGCTTTTACAGGCTACCTGGCACAATATTTGAGGGAAAAAAATTATAAGAAAGTATTACACATATAGGTTTTTATTCTCTTGTTATCAACCATTTCTCTTATTTTTCATTACATTATGTCTGGCTTTATTTCTTCTTAGCTTGTAAAAGTGGATGGCTGGAGAACATTTACAGACAAGTAAAAATGTGGCAAGGCTTAAGTGATGAGAATTCTACCATTTCTGTAAACTCTTATTAAAGCTTTAGCGTTTCTATGATATACTACTACAATACTTTGAATTTATATAGCACCTGTCTGCTGAAGAACCAAGGCTTACATAGCTCATTTATCCTTTCAGCATGCCTGTGAAATAGACAGATTGAAAACAGATGGCTTACAAATAAAGTAAAATCCAGATATGAAAACAGAGAACTTCCATGATTTACTGAAGATGGCCTGTCTGTGCAAACTGTAGAAGCCTAAAAGATGCTGGAGTCCACACTCAATGCCTTTTCCAATAAACAACACTACCTCCTTATCATCAAACAAATTTCTAGACCGTTAAGAGAAATTAAGCTTTGTCATAATATAAAATCAGTAAGTTTAATGTGCCAGAAATCCTTGATAAGGAATGATATAAATGGTACCTCTATATTTTAAAGAAATAACATTAGTCACGGAATAAGCCACTGGTGACTGGAGAGTCACCAATTTGCCTACAAGGTATTTAGCTTGGTTCAATATAGTTGCATTAAAATTGGAAAAAAAATCAACTGATAAATATAACTGAAATAAGCCAGACTATATCTATATAAAAGATATATCTTACAAAAGAAAAAAAATCCCAGCAAACCAAAATCCTTGAGCCATGCCCTCATTTTATAATTGAGAAAATGCGTGGTGTCTGGCACACGTATGTACTCAATGTTAATTATCAATATAATAATCTTAAGTGACTTTCTCAAGGTCAAACTATGAGTCAGTGGCAGAGCCATGTCTAGAATCTAGTTCTTCTGAAGCAAGTCCAACATACGTCCCCCTTAGCATTGTAATTTTCATTTAACAGCAATGCTTTTTCATCCCTAAAACAGTTTATACTCACCAATATTTATCTTTCAAGTGCTTAGAGCAAATTCAATGTTATTAAGCATATTGAATTTTTGGAAACTGTCTCACCTCCATAACTACCATTGGCCCAAGTATTATCAGATCTTCTCCTGAGACTGACATTTCGTGATCAGACAGTTTTTTATGTTTCTAGGCCATAATTTTAACCAAAGCTCTCATCACTAAAAACAGCTAGTCGTGACCACTGGTATCTAAAAGACCTTCCAACAGTATAATGTATCCAAAAAACTTTTGAAACCTCCAACACAATGAACATACATCATATGGTGTGTCACTCTCTAGAATAACTACAGACTCAAAACATGATCTAGCTGTTTTCTTCTAAACTGAGTTTTATTATTTTCACAGATTAAACTTTCCCCCTCTGGATTACTTTTCACCAAAAGAGCATATGAGCAAGTACAAAATGATTCCAAAAACAGTTACCCAAGTTTTCATGTATTGATAGATGTTCGTTTTCAATTTTATACCAGCTACTTTTGGAATCTGTACTAAACAGCAAAAACAAACAGTTTGGCATATCCATTCCACCTAGATTACAGCAATAGCAAATTCATGCATTTATCTTATGTGCTAAGAATATTATGTCAGTAAATTTCTTGGAAAGGCAAGTAGAAATGCTTAAAACAGAATATGGAAAAATGGCAAGTGAATTTTCTTCCTTTTGTCATCAGTTTCACCATACAGAATCTCCTTAGTGCTCAGGCACCACCGCCAAGTTACTACCCCCTTCTTTTCTGTAACAGTCACGCTGTTTGCCTAGGAGCAAAATTGCATGGGGTTCCTAATAGTGCCCTGGATATTGACATTCTGCCAGTATAAACAGTCACAGTCAAGTCTAATGTGCTTGTAACCATTGGTAGAAGAGACTTAATCTCAACCCAAATATTACTCACTAGTCATAATTAATCCTTCTACCCAAAATGCATTGAGCCTAGACATTTTTAGCAATTGACTCTAAATGATGGCATCAGACTAGACTAGAGACCTTGGACCTCAGTGTTGATTGTCTGTGTTAAATCAAGGCAGAGCATAATTTATTTGGCTCTCCCACCCCAGGTAAAGAGTCTGATAACTTTCTAGATCTAATTGTAGAAATTAAGAATTAGACTCATAATCCTCTAATTTTAATGAGAGCCTGGGTTCATTAGATCATATGACTAAAAAATGAAGTCAGTAGTTGTAAATGAGTGGACACACCGAGACAATGAAAGACTGGTTGGAGAGCCTAGTGAGGACCCTGTTTTGACATGAGTTAATACTATTTTAAAAAGAACTTATTGGGGCTTCCCTGGTGGCGCGTACTGCAAAGATAAAAAAAAAAAAAAAAAAAAAAAGAACTTATCCCCCTACCACTTTAACCTCGTTGGATAGTTGTGCTCTTCTTTTTTTAAGGTTAAATATTTGTTAGGAGTTCCATCTAAAATTATATTATCACCTCTCTTCCACTAGGGGGGTCTATCTCCCAGTGTAGTTAACTCCAATTAACTCAGGTGCAGTTTGAGTCCACTTCCAGCTAATCTGTGCCGCAAGGCTAGCCTTGTGGTCAGAACTATGTGCTTTAAAGTTGTTCTAGTTTTTAGGCTCAGAAACCCATGCACAGCATGAAAATGTAGTGCTCAAGTCATTCAGAGGTTGCTGCAGTAAGTAGACAAGGATTTTTGGCTGAAGCATACAAAGCCAAAATCTCTTAAATATTCCCAGTTTCATTTTTAGCTGCCCTAGTTGTTTTCAAGACTGAATACGTATCAACTGGATCCATTTTTGTAAATAAGTAAAGCTTTTAAACTCTCAACCTCAGAGATTCCTCTGCCCATTTCTACACTCTGCAGTATATAATCTGAATAGCAAAAACTGCCATGTTTTTCCAACAGCAACCTTAACTTGGGCCACTTGGGTGGGTATTGGTCATTATGGGAGTTGTTTCTGTGGCCTCTCATTATCCTACTAAAGTACTGACAGGTAAAAACCCAACTAGCTCGATTTGTTAAATTTAGTGTCCACTGTTTTCCTGCCTGATTTCTGATCCAATTAATTTCAAACCACAATAACTGATGGTTAATTTTAGCCAAGAGATTATCCACCACCTTCAAGCAGATGCCTAATATAGAGAACAGTTCAACTGGAATATAGGCCAGACCCAGGGACATGGACAAAGCCTAATTTTTTAAAAAACACTATCTTATGGGATATGGCTTCAAATCTATCATTTAGGGATGAAATAGGGCATGAATAAATGGGCGATTTTTCTAGAAAATAATTAGTAAGATTTTTTAAATTTAGAAAAGCCATAACTAGATTGAAGGGCCACAGGGGAGATATATATCCCAGCACAAACATATTTCAAGCACTTATTTTAAAAACAGCTTCTGTTTTTTATTTTGGATAAAATCTGAACACCAAATTCCCTTTCTGTTCCCCTCATCCAAATCCAAGTAGAACTCCCTTGAGTAGAGGCTAGTTCACACCGCCCCCTCCTCTTTTTTGTCACGGTAGTTTTGGGAAAATGAACTTCAGCCATTACATTCCAGTTTTAAAGTCAAAAGAAGTCATGTGACCACTACCCTAGGGGCATCAGAGACTTGGGGCACGTGATGCCAATTGACATATGTGGGGCTTCGGCCACTATGTTGGAATTCACTGTAAATTGGATCTTCAGGATCAAGTTTAAGCTCCCAAATACACTGTGACATCCTGTAAAGTGGAGTGTGCGCTTACGTCTCAGTAGTTTTTAATTTCACCTAGGTTTTCTACCTCCTGTGCAGTCAGCCAGGCTCTCTTCCCCACCCCCCATCCCTGGTAACAGGTCGGGCACCCCGAGCATCCCGTCTATCTGATCCTAAACGGCGAGGCTCTCCAACCCAGTTAGTTCTAAACTCAACCTTGAGTACCACCCGGCATGTTGTGCAGATAGGGTGTGGAGCAAGAATTTGCGTCGCGTACAGGAAATGTCAGAAAGCATTAAGCCCACTCCACCTCCCAGGTTGGGATCTTCTGCCCTGGAGCCTGGCCGTCGGAGCCGCCAGCACATCAGAGCAAGTAGCAGCAGCGGCGGCGGCAACTCTGGGACTGGCGAGAAGCCCGGGCGGGGGTGGTCGGCGTCCCCCGGCCTCTCATTAGACCGCTAAGTACTGCGAGTCGGGAAATGTAAACACCGGCAAGTGCAGCTCTGTGGGAGGAGGGGATGTTGCCCTCGCCCCCCGCCCCTTCGGCTCTGCCTCCAGAGGAGCCCCGGGAGGTGCGGGGCGGCTGCTGCCCCGACCACGCGCTCGAGGCTGCAGAGCCAGAGGAGCTGAGAAGGGAGCAGACAGGCGGCTCGGGATCTGAGGAGAGGAGAACGGAAACGTACTGCCCTAATGGCCCGGAGATGTCCTGCTACAGAAAGGAAAAAAGTGCTTACTCATAGGGAGACGCGGTGCGATAGCGATTCGCTCGCTAATGGTAAGGGAAGCAGGCGGCAGGCAGGCAATCAGAGCCTCGTTCCTTCCCTGGGCCACCGCACCCCGTGGAGCCCGGGGGCCGGGGTGAGCCCGTGAGGTCACCCGAGGAGGGCGAGCGGGGGCTGGAGGCGTCGCCGGCGACCGGCTCCGGGATTTCCTGAGTCCGGAGCCGGCGGAGGAGGGGGGGAGGAGGGTGGCAGTAGCTGAAGAAGGACGACAGAGGGAAGTTAGGCGCTTGGTTTCCACTTCGGGGCCGCCGCCACGGAAGGGGAGAAGGGCAAGGGCTGGCGTCAAGGACTCCAGCCCAAGTTTGGCTACAAGTTAAGAGCAACTAGTGAGAAAGCACCATCTCTCCAGTGAAAAGCAGAAAACGTGTTTGCGGCGGGCGGTGGTCGTGGGGAACACACTCGGTCACTCCCACCCGTCCTTGATGCGAACGACCGCTTTGGCGCCCAAGGTCTAGGACAGAAATTTCTGCAGCCTCCCTCTCAGCCCCCCGCCTCCCGTGCCAGGCACGTTCCTGCCGAGGTTCCCGGAGATGCTCTCTCCTGGACCCACTCATGCCCACGCCCAGGGATCCCGCTCCCCTAGTGCCCTCCCGCGCCTGCAGAGCACTTACATAAAGTCGCAAGAGTACCGGATCTGGCCAGACAGCCTCCAACCGACGCACTCAGACAACTTCTGCCGCTCGGAATTTTTGCGGCTGTGGTTCTAAAGCCAGCGCTCCCACCCCTCCTGCCAGCCCCCTCCGCCCCTCGGCCGCCGCCATTGGCTCCGGTGGTGCTAGCAGTCAGCTGGGAACCAGGAAGAGGATTGGGCCACGAGCCTGTCACATCAACTGGGTGGGGAGTTGGGAGAATAGGCACCGGGATGGGCGCCCTGGACGGATGGGGACTGTAACTCTGCGGCTGGGAGCGGAGATTGGTCCTCCGCTCTTGTTTCTTCTCCTCCCTGGCTATGAAGAGATTAGAAGTCCTCAGAGCCTGGCTCGGGAACCACGTTCCAAAAAATCGTATGGAATAAACGAAGAGATGGGAATGTTGGAGCGAGAGTTTGAACGTCACCAAGCCCCTATTTAAGTCTCTGGAGAGTACAGTTTCAACACCGAGTCGTAAAGAGAATCTCGGCATGGGAAGGGACTAGTAATACTAGTACTTAGTTTCTTCTGCTCCAATCAGCCTGCGTGCGGAACAACGCAGAGGGAAAACCTCAGCAATCTTCCCTTTCCAACGAGGTCTAGGGAGCAGATATATGGACAGGACGAGGTTCTCATGTTTTTGGCTTCGTGCCCAAGTAAATTGTTGACCCAAATCACCTGTCTGGTCTGTTTGTCCAGGCGGAAAGGAATGAGAGGTGGAGGTGGGAAGGGAAGTTGGAAATAACGTGGTTCCCACTCGTTTGACTGGAAATGGATGTCAATTTTCATCAGTCTCCTTTCACCAGAGAAAACTCGGAGACATGCTCCTGCTTCCCAGAGGACCCTTTCTTCTTCTTGGCCTCTGTGTCATAATTGACCTCTTTCATTAATACACGCGGAGGTTTCCCCTCCTTATTGTGCATTCCAATCCTTTGGCTCACTCCAGGTCCAAAATCAGCTCCAAGGACCAGAGTTTGACGGATTCTCCAGGGTCAGGTCAAGAGACTGGCTTGTGGCACAGCTGTAGAAGAGAAAGGCTAAGCCCTTTCCTGTTTCAGTCACAACAATTTTGTTCAGGAAATGTGTGCTTGGAAAGTTTTTTAAGAATTAAAAATTGGTTCACTTACTTCTCATTTTATATTCACTACGAAAGTTGCTAAATTAAGAGTGGCCTGGGACTTCCCTGGCAGTCCAGTGGTTAAGACTCCCAATGCAGGAGGTACGTGTTCCATTCCTGGTCAGGGAACTAAGATCCCGCATGCCTCAGGGCGCGGCCAAAAAAAAAGAGTGGCCTGAAAATCGAATGATCTTGTCAAGGAACCCTCACTTCATCTGCTATTATGAATTTCCTTAGAGAAATTAACCTATAGTGAGTGCCGGCGCTTCTTGAATGGGCAGAAGAGGGGAGTTCATATACTGCCTAAAGGCTACACTAGCAGAGAAGGAATTGGCACTGGGAAAAAGGCTCATTAAATATTAATTAATGATTAACCAACTGGAAGAACATATGAAAGGCACAGAAAGGTGAAAAAGAAATGAGAGAGCAATCTGGCTATCGGAAATATTAAATTTCTGGTATGAGAGATTTTGTATTGGGTCAGGTTTGGGTCAGCACAAAAATACTGATTTCAACATGTTCGTGTTGTGTGGACTGTGAAGTGTACCGCCACACACATTTACGAGAGGATCCACAGTGAGATTTCCGGCTTTCAGTAATTGGCCCAAGGTTTGGTATGGTTTCTGGAATTCTTTACACAAAATTTCTAGATACACTAATACAGTACTTCAGTTTTCTACATTTTATGGCGTCTGTTAAGTCGCCACTGAAGAGCTTCCACCTGCTTTAAAACTTAAATTTACAGACTTAGAATGTCTGTATGAAGGGACTGTGCAAGCTAAGTTTTTGAGTATGGATATATTTGTCTCAATTACTTAACTTAGTATTCTATTTTAGTTTATTTTCCAAGTGTTAGAATTTAGAATAAGTCAAAATATTAAGAATCCTATGCATATGCTATTTACACTTTCCTGTTTTTTTCTTTTCAAAAAAGCTTACATAGAAGCTTTACTTTATTTACTAACACTGATGTCAGAATTCAGTAAGAGTTTGTGGTCAAGAAATGTCACTTTAATGGAAGTACAGTGGTCACAGTTTCAAAGCCACAGGGTGCCCAGGTAATGGCACTGTGTCTCAGTGCCTTGGTAGTTTCCAACAGATAAAACTTGCCCTATTTGGATGCTGGTTGAGATTCCTGTTTAACAAGCTCAACAAAGTAGAACTCCATTTTAATGAATACTGCTATGATAGCCATCTTGATGTAACTAAGCTACTTTCGTGTTACCCAAAATCTAAAAGTCCTTTTCAGAGGCTAACATTTTGCTCTAAGAAAGGAGCCTCAGAGGCAAAGCTCTATTCAAACTGCATTTCTTTCTGATCTATCACACCAACAATTTAAGCCATATAGGATCATTCACAAAGTAACCCAGAGTTGGTAGTTTTCCTATCTATAGAAAGAGGCTTGCAGGGACATCCCTGGTGGTCCAGTGGGTAGGACTCTGCGCTCCCAACGCAGGGGACCCGGTTTGATCCCTGGTAGGGGAACTGGATCTTGCATGTATGCCACAGCTAGGAGTTTACATGCTGCAACTAAGAAGGCTGCATGCGGCAACTAGAAGATCCTGTATGCCAGAACTAAAAGATCCCGCGTGCCTCAACTAAGACCCGGCACAGCTAAAATAAATAAATAAATATTTTTTTAAAAAAGAGGCTTGCACAGCTGGTCTTCAGGGTCCCTTTCAGAAGCTCAAAGGCAGATCATAGGGCCTAATTCATCTTTCAAAAACTGAGTTATAATTAACATACAATATTATATTAGTTTCACGTGTACATGTTGATTTGATACTTTTATATGAGATGATCATCACAATAAGTCCACTTACCATCAATCACTATACAAGTTGTTATAATGTTATTGACTATATTCCGTACGTGTACATTACATCCCTGTGACACTTTATTTTATAGCTGGAAGTTTGTACCTTTTATTCCCCTTCACCTATTTCACTCATTCCCCCATGCCTCCTCCATTCTGGCAACCACCAGTTTGTTCTCTGTATCTCTGAGTCTGTTTCTGTTTTGTTCTGTTTGTTCGTTTGTTCTGCTTTTTAGATTCCACATATAAGTGAAGTCATACGGTATTTGTTTTTCTCTATCTGGCTTATTTCTCTTAGCCTAATACCCTCCAGGTCCATCCATGTTGCCACAGATGGCAAGATTTCACTCTTTTTTATGGCTGAGTAATATTCCACTGTATGTATGTACATCACATCTTCTTTATCCATCCCTCTATTAATGGGTACTTGGGTTGCTTCCATATCTTGGCTGTTGTAAATAATGCTGCAGTAAACATAGGAATGCATATATCTTTCCAAATTAGTGTTTTTGTTTTCTTTGGATAAATACCCAGAAGTGGAATTGCTGGATTGTATGTTAGTTCTATTTTTAGCTTTTTGAGGCACCTCCATATTGTTTTCCATAGTGGCTGTATCAATTTACATTCCCACCAACAGTGCAAGAGGGTTCCCTTTTCTCCACACCCTCTCCAGCATTTATTGTTTGTAGATTTTTTGATGATGGCCATTCTGACTGGTGTGAGATGATATCTCATTGTAGTTTTTATTTGCATTTCTCTAATGATTAGTGATGTTGAGTATCTTTTCATGTGTTTGTTGGCAATCTGTATATCTTCTTTGGAGAAATGTCTATTTAGGTCCTCTGCTCATTTTTGGATTGGGTTGTTTGTTTTTTTGATATTGAGCTGCATGAGCTGCTTGTATATTTTGTAGATTAATCCTTTGTCAGTTGCTTCATTTGCAAATATTTTCTCCCATTCTGAGGGTTGTCCTTTCATCTTTTTTATGGTTTCCTTTGCTATGCAAAAGCTTTTAAGTTTCATTAGGTCCCATTTGTTTATTTTTATTTCCATTTCTCTAGGAGGTGGGTCAAAAAGGATCTTGCTGTGATTTATGTCATAGAGTGCTCTGCCTAGCTTTTCCTCTAAGAGTTTGATAGTGTCTGGCCTTACATTTATGTCTTTAATCTATTTTGAGTTTATTTTTGTGTATGATGTTAGGGAGTGTTCTAATTTCATTCTTTTACATGTAGCTGTCCAGTTTTCCCAACACCACTTATTGAAGAGGCTGTCTTTTCTCCATTGTATATTCTTGCCTCCTTTATCAAAGATAAGGTGACCATATGTGTGTGGGTTTATCTCTGGGCTTTCTACCCTGTTCCATTGATCTATATTTCTGTTTTTGTGCCAGTACCATACTGCCTTGATTACTGTAGCTTTGTAGTATAGTCTGAAATCCAGGAGCCTGATTCCTCCAGCTCCGTTTTTCTTTCTCAAGATTGTTTTGGCTATTTGGGGTCTTTTATGTTTCCATACAAACTGTGCAAATTTTTGTTCTAGTTCTGTGAAAAATGCCAGTGGTAGTTTGATAGGGATTGCATTGAATCTGTAGATTGCTTTGGGTAGTATAGCTAGTCATTTTCAAAATGTTGATTCTTCCAATCCAAGAACATGGTATATCTCTCCATCTGTTTGTATCATCTTTAATTTCTTTCATCAGTGTCTTATAGTTTTCTGCATAGAGGTCTTTTGTCTCCTTAGGTAGGTTTATTCCTAGGTATTTTATTCTTTAATTGCAATGGTAAATGGGAGTGTTTCCTTAATTTCTCTTTCAGATTTTTTATCATTAGTGTATGGGAATGCAAGAGATTTCTGTGCATTAATTTTGTGTCCTGCTACTCTACCAAATTCATTGATTAGCTCTAGAAGTTTTCAGGTAGCATCTTTAGAATTCTCTATGTATAGTATGTATAGTATGTCATCTGCAAATGGTGACAGTTTTACTTCTTCTTTTCTGATTTGGATTCCTTTTATTTCTTTTTCTTCTCTGATTGCTGTGGCTAAAACTTCCAAAACTATGTTGTATAATAGTTAGCCTATTATTCTTGATTGTTTGATTCTCAAATATGTTAGGCCAGATTTTAGTGAATTTAAAAGTGTCTGTGTGCATAAGAGCATGTGTGTATGTGTGTGTGTGTGTGTGTGAGAGAGAGAGAGAGAGAGAGAGAGAGAGAATATAATATGATTTTTAAATGCTATTAGTATTTGAAGGCAGATGGATGGATCAAGAGACTGAAAAAGGAGCTTTCACCACATAGGTCATTGGTTAAATACCATAAATATTTGAGTCTGTGTCTACTAAACAAACAAAATGTGACTTTAAAAAGAGATTGACAGAGTTATAACATAGATGAACTTTGAAAATATTATGCTAAGTGAAAGGAGCCAGTTACAAAAGACCACATATTGTATGATTCTATTTATCTGAAATGTACAAAAAGGGAATATCCATAGAGACAGAAAGTAGATTCATTGTTGCTGGGAGCTGGGGTGGGGAGGGGTGGATGTGAAGGAAAATGGGGAGTTACTGCTGATGGGGTTCCCTTTTGGGGCCATGAAAATGTTCTAAAATAAACTGATGGTTGCACAACTCTGTAAATACACTAAAAACCATTGAATTGTACCATTTAAGCAGGTGAATTGTATGGTGTTGTGAATTATATCTCAATAAAGCTGGTATTAAAAAAGAGATTGACACAATTAGGCTGCTTAAGCACAGGAAAACCACACTAGTGAAGATATGGCATGTGACGGCAGGAAACAAGTATAGAAAGGATCTGTATTGCAAGAGACAAACTAAACTCAGAAATCAAAAGGGCCTTGGGAAATAAAGTCATCTACCTCTTGTTCAGCATGATCCCTTGTTTGCCACTGTCATTGCAAGAAGGACAAAGTGCTTCAATTTACCACAAAAGAGATTTCAACACTGCAAAAACATTTGATTTCAACAAATCAAATAAGCCAGAAAGAGAAGCTGGTTAGCAAAAAAAAAAAAAAAAAAAAAAAAAAAAAAGATATATTTCTTCTCTGATACTTTTAGAAAGGTTTAAGTAATCATGTGACTATACTGGTTTAGGGATTATATCATGCCAATGTTTTCATAACTAATTGCAGTCAGAAAGATAATTGGACATTTGGTCTAAATAGCCAAGAGTTTCCTTATAAAATGTCACAGAAGGGCTGAGGACAAGAAGTTTCATTTTGAACCAACAAACATCTCTTTGATAATTCAGAACCAAGAATGCATCCACTGGTTTGTTTCTTCGTCAATGTCATAGGGTCACCTGAACAAGGGTGTAAATAGAGTGTAAACCTGTCCATTCAGAGAGGATTCCCTTTCACACACTGGCACCATTATAGTAAGATACATCTCATCTAGTGGATGGGGAGTAGGCCTAGAAGTAACTAAGCTTAACTAAACTTCAAATTTTTAAAAAATATTTGGGAGTCTTCAGGAAAGTACACCATGTGAAATGAGATCAGACTCGTAGGAATATTCTAAGTCAGGAGCCAAAAACATTGTCTACAAAGGGCCAGATAGTAAATATTTTTGGCACACAGGCCATATAGTCTCTGGTACAACTACTCAACTTGGCTGTTAAGAGTACAGAAGCAGCCACAGACAATAAGTAAACAAATGACCTTGGTGATGTGCCAATAAAGCTTTATTTACAAAAACAAGCAGCAACAGGTTGGGCCTGGAGCAGCTTAGTTTGCTAACTCCATCTGGGTTCCTGTGCTTGCCCCAATATGGACTTGGTATCCGGGTGGAGTTGTGTTCTTAAAGGGGCATATTTACGTTAGAATTGGTTCATGACTGAAGATAAGAAACAGATTAAGATAGAAATTAGCTCCTTTGCACATTACAATCTTAGGTCTTCACAATCTTTAATACCAAGCAACTGATGGATAGCTGTATTCTACTCTCATTTCTTTATCACTGTTCAAATTTGAATGTAATCACAATTGCGGAATTCCACGGGGGTGGGGGGAATGACAAGTACAACTACCTCTTATTGAGCTCCTGCTATGTGGCAGGACTTGTACTAGGAACTTTATGTATATTATCTCATTTAAGGCTAATAACTATTCCATGAATGGAAGTGTTATTATCTCCATATTCAAATGAGAAAATAAGGCTTATAGAATTAATTAGTAACTTTTGCCCAAGATCATTTGGCTTGTAATGTAGAAGCTGGAAGGTACAGGAGTGGGGAGGAGATATTCCATCTCATATCTGACTCTACAGCCTGTGAATAGAACCATAGGATATTACAGGAAACGTTCACTATACTTTATCCCAAAAAATAAAGCATGGGGGCTTCCCTGGTGGTGCAGTGGTTGAGAGTCCGCCTGCCGATGCAGGGGACGCGGGTTCGTGCCCTGGTCTGGGAAGATCCCACATGCCACGGAGTGGCTAGGCCCGTGAGCCATGGCCGCTGAGCCTGTGCGTCCGGAGCCTGTGCTCCGCAACGGGAGAGGCCACAACAGTAAGAGGCCCGCGTACCGCAAATAAATAAATAAATAAAGCATGGGAATGCAGCTGATGATTTTACCTTTCTTCTCAATTCCATGGAAAATTGGTTAGCCCACTAGTGGTAAATCTCATTGATAAGCAGGCATGTTTATTACACTTATGCCTAATCTAATGTTGACGGTGTATAGTAGCATGTATTTATTTTTATAATTCTACACATCGTGCTTTCTTTCCACCAAATGACACTGTCACCTTTGAAGAGTCAGTGGATCCGTGAAATAGAAATTCATGCCAATGGCCGCAGGAAAAATATAATTCTATCTTCCTCTTAAGCAATATTTTAGGTGATGTCCAGGATTAATAACATAGATATTTTAGGACTCTGAAGACTGGAAATAAAGAGAGTTTTATTTTCAGGCTATATTCTACAGGATATTAAAATATAGGATAGTTTCAGTGAAAAGCTTAGTCAAACCAGTTATTTGTTACAAACAGAAAACAACAGATATTCAGTTTATCCTCTAGGCAGGATATAGACAGAGGCCTAATTTATCAAATTTTCCAGAAAATATACTATTATAGCCCAACTTGTCCTACCTGATGAACTCTGAATTATGAGTCACATAAATCATGTGTCGGAGGGAGGTAGTTTTAAACAAATGAAATATATTTCAAAATAAATGTGTTGATAACAAAACACCCATAGCATATGGCCGACATTTTCTTTAATTTGTTTAATATAGGGTCTCCTGAAGCATCACATTTAAAAACTAAAATAGAGATTGGGATTGACATATATACACTAATATGTATAAAATGGATAACTAATAAGAACTTGCTGTATAAAAAAATAAATAAAATTCAAAAAAATAAAATAATTTGAGAATGAAAATCATAGAATTTTTGTGTTAGAAGGAACATTATAGACCATCCCCCTCACTTTACTGATTAGTAAAACAGAGGCCCACAGGAGCAAAATGACTTGCCGTAATCTTTTGGTTCTTTCAAAGTCCTTTTATAGTTACCTTACCAGATGGCATTTTCAGGATTATAATCTTCTTTCTATGTAATTCAATTTTAAGTGTGGATTTGCAAATATGCTAGATAATGATGTGTTCCAGTGACCCTGCCTTAACTCAGGCCATGTAGCAGGATAGAGTCCCTTCCAGCTGTCAGTTTCCTGGAGAAGGGAAGTCAACAATAAGGTGCTACCTGAGTGTACCCAAATAGCAGGTAGGGTGTAAGTGGGTCTCCAAAACCTTGCACTTACAGAGCAAAAGTAGGGCCGGGACTGACCAAGATCAGGAACCCTGTCAACCAAAAGAAACGCAAAATTCAAGTTTTAAGGACCCAGTCCAAGATGAGGGCTTGACAAGGAGGCAAGGGGAAGCAAGTGAAGACAAGGAAAACCTGAATAGCAGCTCAGCATAGAGATGATTTGCTGGTTTTGAGACAGTGCCCCCTACAGGTCACACGATGCAAAGATCCCTTGTTCCGACTACTTTTTTAAGTCGGCTCTCTAATTAATAAGTCTGATTCTAAGAGGCATGAAAGTCAGTACATTATTCCTGGGGAAGCTGGAGTAAATTATTCACAACAGGAGGAACAATTCAATGTCTGCAAAGAGGTCACTTGACAGGTCATTCTGCGCCACAATGGAAAGACTTCACCTAGTTTGCCTCTTTAATTCTCATTTCCCCCTTTCCTTATTGTTGAGTATACAAAAGTCCTTCTCTTCTGTTAAAGGAGGGCAAGCCCTTTCTCTTCAAATCTGAGAAACAGATTCTAGGCTTATTTATCCTTTCCAGTTTCTTTGTTACCTTGTCTGAAGCAGGTACTGCTCTGTCAAGTACATGACTTAATCATTCTGGATCAGTGTAAATTTCAAGAGCAGAAAACCCACCAAGGAGAGAGGCATAGGTTAACAGATTGCAAAGGGTTGGCAGTACTTCCTTTAAACCCAGATATGAATACCAGCCTCTCCTACCTCCCAGTGACATATGATTATGCGTTAGAGCTCCCCAGATGCACAGAACGGATGGATGTGCCAGACTAGAAGCAGTCGTCCAGGAGTCTTTCGTCTTTAAAATTTAACTTGAAATATTTAAAATAGTAATAGATATCATTCTTTTTACCAGAAATGATTCAGAACATTAAGGTCTTTTCTCAATCTTACTTTCCATTTTGAAGTAAATATAAATTTCTCAAAAATGAACCAATACTTCCATTAGTATTTTTTGTGTGTGTGTGTGGAGGAAAGAAAATCCTCTGAAGGTTTGGAACAGCTCAGCCTCCAAAGTGCAGGCCAGAAAAGTGGACTAATTGAATGCTTATCGGTAGTAGTATAATTTTTTCCAAATGTCTCATAGAGTTTTGGGTTTTTTTAAATATATTTATTTATTTATTTATGGCTGCGTTGGGTCTTTGTTTTTGTGTGCGGGCTTTCTCTAGTTGTGGCGAAGGGGGCTACTCTTTGTTGCAGTGTGTGGGCTTCTCATTGCGGTGGCTTCTCTTGTTGTGGACCACAGGCTCTAGGCGTGCGGGTTTCCGTAGTTGTGGCACGCAGGCTCAGTAGTTGTGGCTCGCGGGCTTAGTTGTTCCGTGGCATGTGGGATCTTCCGGACTTTCCGGACCAGGAATCGGACCCGTGTCCCCTGTATTGGCAGGCAGATTCTTAACCACTGCGCCACCAGGGAAGTCCCTCATAGAGCTTTATAAATAATTAGAAGTACGGTGCTTTGTGACCACCTAGAAGGGTGGGATAGGGAGGGTGGGAGGGAGGCTCAAGAGGGAGGGGATATGAGGATATATGTATACATATAGCTGATTCACTTTGTTATACAGCAGAAACTAACACAACATTGTAAAGCAATCATACTCCAATAAAGATGTTTAAAAAATTCAGTTTCTAAAAGGGAAATTGATATATAAATTACAAAACTGTGTATGAAAGGATAAAGTATTATCGAAATCCAAAAAATGCATAACCATTAGTAGGTTTTTTTTCAATTACTTAAAATTTTAAAATGAAAGTGCCATGCTCAGAGCTAATTTCTGTGTTTTCAGTTATTCCTATTAAAAGCCATTAAATTAATTATAATGCTTTGATGCTTCATGGAAGCTAAATATTTGCTTAAACATTAACATCTACAATCTTAAAACCAACATCTTAAATCTCAGTACAGGGGACAATTCTTTCCCATGATCACTAAGATAGGTCATTTCAATTACTGCCCTGAAGGCTTAATAGAAATCCTATGAAACTGGTGGCTTGCACCACACAACAACTTAATCTTTATTGCAAAACACTTTCTTTTGTAACACTTCTTAATACATTTATAGATCATTTAATGAGATTTAATTTTTTAAGTAATGAATTTTCAAGGTGTATGCAGAATTTGGCAATGGTTTTTGGAAAATGAAAACATGAAATTATATAAATACAATATAGTTATGATGCAACATGAAGGTTGTCGTTTTTATTTGGTATCCTCATATTTGCTTCAGACAGCTGTTCCCTGCTCCTCGGTTGGGTTCGGGAATATTGTCTGGAAAGCTGGGTGATAAATATTCATGGTGTTTTAATGTAATTGTAAGTAAAAAATGGTTGCATTGAGAATCAATTTTAATTCTTTCTTGGTTTATTTTCCTCTCAACATCGCAGGGTCATAAGTTTCTAAAAACTTTAAAAAGTTATTATCATACCTGTTCCAGGATCTTCTTGAAAAGGCACAAAAAGGAATTATTTCTCCTTTTCTAAAATTGAATGCAAATGATCAGATATATAAACGTTTACATGCAAATTAGTGAAACATTCCACAGATTGTCTGCTGCCACTTCTCACCCCACCCACGCATTCCCTCATATTCTAGCTAAACCAGCTATTTCATCATTTCCCAAATATGCCTGTATACCTATATAATCCACTTTTGACAGTGGAATAGAAAACGTGTATTTAAGGAGAGTCAGAACTTGGTTTGAATCTGTCCCTTGCTATCTGTGTGGCTTTGAGAAAGTTATTTAGTCTCTGTCTGCCTTGGTATACTCATAAGAAAATTCAGAGGATTAACACTTGAGCATAGTGCCAGGTATATAGCATGTGCTCAGTTAGTTGTTATTGAATGAAGGATCAAATATAACATAAATAAAGTATTGGTACGTAGTACATCTATCATTTACCCTCTGTTCCTCTGTGAGGTCTGCTTTCATGTTCCTTTTTAACCTAGCAGGTCCCTAACCATCCTTCAAGTCCTATATCAAATGACATCTTTGGAGATGACTTCTCCAGCCCCTCCAAGGCAGAGCTAATGGTTCTATCTCTGCACTCTCACAACATCTCATACTTAGCTCCCAGAGCATGGTGCTGTCATTGTTGTCTATGTCTCCAACCAGGTATAGGGAGCTCCTTGAGGGCAGTGATTCCACCTTATTGGGCTTTGTGTCCCTAGTTTCTAAGTCCCACGTACATAATAGAGCAAATAAATGTTTGATGAAAGATGAAGAAGAGGCTGAGTTGTCTGCCAAAGCTTTTCACTAGAATGTAAGATTGGACTAAACTTCTGAATTCACATATTCCCCACATCCCCATTAGACCATGAAATCTAAGGGAAGGCCCCTTGCTTTGTATTTGCAGCGCTGACACAGTATCTGGCTCAATAAATGTCTGTTGAATTAATGTAGGCAAAATCCATCTTTAGAGCTCTTTCACCCATTCTTTTCCATTATTTGAGTAACTCTCTTCCCCCACTTCATAGGATCCCTACAATATCTGCTTTTGCTTGTGTGCTCTCAGTCTCTGATTTCTTTCCCTAAGTACCAATGGATAGGTTTGAATTAGATAAACTCATCACTGTTAATGTGTTATTAGCTAGCTCCTTGCCATCCCTCCCAATCAGTAAATGTCCTGGCGAATGGTAGTATATCAGGACAGCCAGTTTCAAGGGGTTAGGGGAGGGGAGATTTGGATGCATAATCCTTAAGATATCTTTCAAATTACACGGTATACAGTGACTACTCAGTGTGTTAATTGGCATGTCTAGCCCTGGACAGAGGTTCGATAAATTAGATATAGTGCATGAACCTCTGAAATCCCTCAGTTCTGAACCTATCCTTTTAAACATGAAGAATTAAACTCCCTTTTAAACATGGAGAATTAAACTCACCAAGTCTAATTCCCCACTTTGAGTTTGGGAATGCTCAAGTAGTGACGTCCTGTGGAGCTGGGAGAAAAATCTTGGCTCTAACTCCCTTCCAGATTACCTGAAGTGACCCCCACTTAGTTTTCATTTGCCCAGTAACCAAGAAGGGACCATTTTCCATGCTGATTTTAATATGAAGAAATTTGGGCTCTGGGTGGGTATTCAGCTAGCAAGTAGTGTACCAGAATTATCTCTGTCCCATCAGTCTATCAAGCATGATACAAACAAAATTAATATGGATGCCTAAGATTCTTTGGTATTTTCTCCTGCAAAGTTGGTCTTTGATGGGTCGGGTCAAGTATCCCAGCCTGTGTCATCTTCCTTTTCAGTCTTTTTTTTTTTTTTTTTTTTTTTTTTTTTTTTTTTATGCGTTACGCGGGCCTCTCACTGTTGTGGCCTCTCCCGTTGCGGAGGACAGGCTCCGGACGCGCAGGCTCAGCGGCCATGGCTCACGGGCCCAGCCGCTCCGCGGCATGTGGGATCTTCCCAGACCGCGGCACGAACCCGTGTCCCCTGCATCGGCAGGCGGACTCTCAACCACTGCGCCACCAGGGAAGCCCCCTTTTCAGTCTTTTACTTACCAAAACTAACCCTGCCCAACCATTCAACTGTCAAGGAAGGAATACGACATTTCTCTTATGATTACAATTTAAATATCTTGAAGGAAAGTCTTTTCTGTTAAAAAAAAAAAAGAACAACAAAAAACTCAGAAGTGTTAATGGTGTTACATTGGTCAATTCGGGTACCGGATTGTACAAGGAGAAGTGTTTTGGTCTAAGATTCCTAAATTAGAATATAGTTAGACAAGGATTGTTAGTAAAAATTTCCTTTTGCTTTATCCTGATAATTGTTTTATTTTCCTTCAGACATCTGTTCCCAGAGACTGTTGCCTTGAGTCCATATCCCCCTCTTTCAATTAAGGAGACAGATAAGCAGTTGTCTTCAGAATATAAGGTCACTGGCATTCCATAAATGGATTCCAGTGCCTGCTACAGAAACAAGTGGTGAATGTTCTCTGTCACTTGCAAACTATAAATTAATTAAGTTGACAACTTTTCCTTCTTTATGTTATGCTTTCAGAGGGACTTTTGAAATACCATTTGTTGCATTTTCTGATTATAAAAGTAACGTATGGTCATTGTAGAGAATTGATAGTATAGAAAAGTACTAAGAGGAGAACAAAAATCTCAACACCCAGATATAACAGCTGTTAGCATTTTGATGTAGTTATTTACAGCTTTTTAATGTGCATATAAAATATTTTAAAAGAAAATTGGGATCATATTATATATACAATGCTATATCTTGGCTTTTCAAAGTGTCCTTACATCTGAAACATTTTCAAGAACCATTAAGTATTTGAAAACACCAGTTTAAATTGTTATATAACATTTTGTCACATGAATATACCACGGGCTGTTTATTAAAAATAACATGCTTTTATGGTTGGACATTGAGTGTGAGTCCAATTTTTCCATCTTAAAAATAATTCTGGGCTTCCCTGGTGGCGCAGTGGTTGAGAGTCTGCCTGCCGATGCAGGGGACACGGGTTCGTGCCCCGGTCCGGGAAGATCCCACATGCCGCGGAGCGGCTGGCCCCGTGAGCCATGGCCGCTGAGCCTGCGCGTCCGGAGGCTGTGCTCCGCAACGGGAGAGGCCACAACAGTGAGAGGCCCGCGTATCGCAAAAAAAAAAAAAAAAAAAAAAAAAAATAATTCTGTAATCTTTGAATTTCTGATTGTTTCATTAGAGTGGAATCCTACAAAGGAACTTACTGGGTCTAAGTGTGTGCTTTTTTTTCAAAAAGCATTCATGATAAGAATTTTTAAAGTATCTTTAAAAAGTTTGTACCAATTTATCCAGCCACCAGCAGTGTTTGAGCATGCCTGTCCTTTTCACTGAACTCTCCCAAATAATCATTTAAAAGTTCTTAATTTGATTGACAAAAGCGGTATTTTAAAATATTGAGCATCTAAAAAAATATATCCATTAGGTTCTTGAACTTTCCTCACATGTATTTATCTCTTTTCTTGTGCTTTACCCATTTTCCATTTTGATTTTTGTGAGCTTTTTAGTATTTTAAATCGATCATCCCTTTCTAATGTTCGTTGCAAATATTTTTCCCAGTTTGTGGCTTGTCTTCTAAGTTTTCTTATTTCGTAATGGCTTTTGAGCTTCAAGTTTTTCCATTTCTGTGTAGTTTCTTCCATTGCTTATGTGCTTAAAAATTCCATTCTTATTGAGTAGAGTTTTCGGTTAGTTTTAATTAGTCAGATTTATAATTTTGAAGGCAATGGATTTGTTCTACACGACTGCAAATATAGCTATAGCTGCACTTTGTTCATCTTGAATATTTTATAGACAGATTTGGAAGTGTTAGTTACAAAAGTAGGAGCAGCTGTAATTCCTTTTAAACAGGACCGTGTATAGAGAGAGTGATTCTTAAGAAGTCTTTTGAAGAAAAGACTTGAAATGTTGACATTTTACTGCAGTGAACAACTGTGTTGATTGAACGTTCCACATTATTCACCTCACATTGTGTAAGAGCTCTGTAACTCAAGGCAACACAACACTCAAACTGAAGAATCCCCCAGCAGTTTTCACTTTGAGGATTATCTGATTGTAGCCTTATTTCAGAATAGTTAAAACAGCATTTCTCAAAGGGTGGTCTTTGGACTCCCTTCCATCATAATCACTTAGAGTAATTGTTAAAATGGAGATTCCTGCATCCTCCCTTCAAACATACTAAATCACATCCCTTGGGGTTGAGGCCTCAGAAGCCACATTCTAACAAGCATCCCGGATGATTCTGGTCCACTGCAAATTTTGAGAATCTCTGGGCTAGAGAGGAAAATGAGAAGTGGACCCCCAGAGGCAAAAAACAAAAAGCAAGCATTTGAGAACTTGAAGTCAAAAATAGATCTGAAATCAGTATATCGGCCAATGGGCAGAAAGGATAGTCAGAATGCAACAGGGCAGAGATGAAAGAGCACTGGCCAGGAAATCAGCAAAAGGAGCTCTGCTACCTAATATCCTTGTGTCCCAGGGCAAGTCAAAACTCTTCAGGTTTCTTATCCTTAAAATGAAGATAAGAAATGCACGTACCCAAGCATACAGGATTGTGAGGACCGGGTGAAATAAACAAATGTAACAATGCTTTGTAAAGTTCATAGGTTTTATTGTTTATGATAGACTCAAAAAGGAAGTGCTGGTGGTGGTCAGCATCTGGAAGATGTGGCACTGGGTACCAGTGATTCATTAGAGTCATTAGAGTTCAAGGTCAAGAAATCCAGTCCCTGGAAGGACTTGAAGTTGGGGGCAGGGATGTGAGGGGAGAGAGAAGGCAGGACAACATTTGAAGGGCTATAGTAGGAGTGCAAGTTATTGGCAGACCTACATCAGAGAAGGAACAAAGCCTTCAGTGGCTCTTTCAGCGGTCACAGTCTCATCGAATGATGTGAATAATAGCCATCAAGTTCTTTTATCAGGCTTCACACCACCCCGCAACCCCATTTAGAATCAGGATTGGGCCAGGGTATGAGGTGAGGGCACCCCTGTAAGAGGTGACTAAGTTAAACTGTTCCGTAAATTAGAGGATTGAGGGCTGCATTGGTTGAGGGGAGCTGAAAGGAGCCCAAGTATGAACTTTGCTGTTGTTGCAACCTCAGGAAATGGGACATTTGCTTTCTGAACAATCTAATTTCCCTTTTGACTTCTCTCCTCTGAAGGACTTTATTTACTTTTATTTATTGCAAAATTAAATATATTCCAGTGTTATTAAAATCTCAGGGGGTAACAAATAGACTATATAGCAGTCAATATAGATATACATAGTTATTTGAACCCTCCCGATGCAAACTCTATTCATTAAGTATAGTGGAAAGAGCATGGGCTTCTGCCTTTCAGGAATCACCTGAATTACCCCTGAGGTTTCCGGAATTCCCTCTCAATTTCTTACTATCTGTGAGATCTTGAATATGATTGTATATGAGCTACCGTTTTTTTTTTTTTTTTTTAATGCGGTACACGGGCCTCTCACTGTCGTGGCCTGTCCCGTTGCGGAGCACAGGCTCAGTGGCCATGGCTCACGGGCCCAGCCGCTCCGCGGCATGTGGGATCTTCCCGGACTGGGGCACGAACCTGTGTCCCCTGCATCGGCAGGCGGACTCCCAACCACTGCGCCACCAGGGAAGCCCGAGCTACCGTTTTTTAAATCTGGAAAATGGAGATTAAAATGTCTACTTGAATAGTTATTTGAGGATTAAATCAGATATCCTGGCAAAAGAAACTGGTACAATGACTGGTACATAGTAAGTACCTGGTATCCTTGTTTAATTGATTAATCAACTTTCAACAATTCTTATCTGATTTTCTAATAGAGTACCTAAACTCATTCCTTTAGCCCTGATCCTATGGGATCCACAATTCTTCCTCCCCAGTTTTAGCTTGGTCCATCTCTACTCTTTCTCTTTTATGTTTTCTCCCTCCCTCCCACGTTTATTTCTAAGGAATCCAAGTTCTTGTGTTCTGGAATCTAGGACCACTTCTCTCTAGGTGAAAAATTCTCTCCTTAGCCTCCTGAATATTGAATATATTTCCCTGATTTTCTACTCAGAGAAAACTAGCCGCCCACTTTTTTCGTGGCCACTTTCTTATTTTGCGTGATTTATCCTGCTATTGTATCAAAGACTTAAAAACAAATCTCCCTTCCCCTTATGCCAGAATAACTTTTCTAGCCCTTCAGTGTTTTTCATCCTCTTCTGGCCACATTCAAGTCTTCCTACAGATATGCAAAAACATGCTGACCTAAAACCCAACTAATTATGGATGCGATCCCAACCAGGCTGGAGTTTTTACCGCTTAGCTTTCAGAGGATAAGAGGCCTGTTTTAAGACTCTAGACTACACTGTACTCACAGTCAATACTAACTTCAGCTAAACCTCTCTACTTACCCACAGGGGCCCAGGAGTCTAGTTGCTGAGCGTTACTTACATTTTAGACTGTCAGTGAGAAAAATGCCAAAATCTTTCTCCTCTTTCTTTCTGCATCCAAGTAGTTTCGGATAACAGAACTGCAAAGTCTTTTATTTTGAGTTAATAAAAGGGAAGAAACTCCTTTCTGAGATGTTTGCCTGGAAGTCCCACACATCTGGGTATGATCATTCTATAGCTGTAGTTAGTACAAAATAAAAACAGTCCACACATTCATTCATTCAACAAATATTTTTCAAGAATTTACAATATGCAATGTAAAGTTCTGGATGAGGGCATTAAGATGAGTAAACATGGGCCCTGCTGAGATCTCACAGTTTATCATTGAATAGGGGAGATAAGCCACAAAAAACTACAATACACTGCATAAAGGGATAAACACTGTACAAATGAAAGAGAATGTATCTTCAGAGAAGGCAGAGGTTCCTCCAGGCTGAAAACCTCATGTGATTAGCTTCCCTCAGTGACTGACCAAATGATATGACAGTCTCATGAAACCAGATTCAGCAAGACTTAAAATATTTCAACTTAATATAAGGAAAAAAATGATATTCAATCGTCTCAACAATGAGCATAGTGTCATTGGATGAGGGCACCCTGTGGGCACCAGAAGACCCTGACAATTGCGGTGCTCCATCTGTAAAGCTGTCTTTCTTTTCCTCAGGTTGTGGAAATAAGATAAAACAGACTTCATAAAGAGCAAAGTGGAGAATTTCCAGTTTTGTCCTTTAATAAATGGTTTGTTGGCACTGAATAGAATGAAAATAATGATAGGTCTTTTGCCACCAAAGCATAATGACCCTTGTGGCCTTTCTCCTCACTCTGTACCCTGTACTTTAGATGGTAAACAGCAATTTGAGTGGCGATATCGAAAAAGATTTTAACCCTCTGTTGCTCAGCAAGCATGAAGCAGACACAGAGGCCACATTGTACGCACTGAGCCAGGACTAATAACAAAGGGGTGTTCCTGGGTTTTCCCCCTTCCCCCAGCTCATTGAAACAGATAGGGCGGTATTGATATAGGGTCCTGACTGAGAAGGCAGAGGATCCATGGATGATCAGAAAACTTATAAACCCAAAACTTACTCTTACATTGATGTTGACACTGCATAGGAACTTAGAGTCTAAATTCTGTAGATGAAATTACTACCATCCTAAACCTTTAGAAAAGTAATGGAACAGTCAGATTTCACAGGTTTTTTTTTTACAGTTAAGGAAAAAACACTTTTTCCCCCCACATAGCAGTGTAAGAACTCTTGGACTGTTTTTTTTCAGTAATTTAGCAAATATTTATTGAATACCATTGACTGGGGTATTAAACCAAGCTTCTCCAAAACTACAATGTCCTATGAAAATGCAGAGAATTATCAAAAGCACTGAATAAATAGCTGATATTCTGTACAGTCATTATCAACTCAAGTATGCTGAGGAATAACTTTTTTGGACATTTTTATTGAGATAGAATTGACATAGAATATCATATTGGTTTCAGGTGTACAACGTAATGATTTGATATTTTGATTGTTCTTTAAAGAATGCTAAATTAGAAAACCTGACTGAATTTTAAATGCCGCAGATGTGATAAGTAGCACCTTAATAGGGTTGCCAGATTTAGCAAATAAAATTATAGGGTGCCCAGTTAAATTTGAATCTGAGGTAACAAAATAATTCTTTAGTATAACTATGACCCACACAATACCTGGCAACTCTAACCTTAGAGGCGTTGCTTGATTATATAATATTCCAGTGGGCTGGTTAATTTTTAGGAGGCCTGTTTGCTTTTAGTTTCCGGCTTTTCAACTTTCCCCATTCCTGCATGTCTCCACAGCATACAAGATGAATGACTGGAAAAATCTTCAGTGAAGAAGACTATTCATTTCATAAATGAATTATTTTAAAGCCCTGCATCCCTCTGCAAAAAAAAGGGAACAGAAAGCCCCCTTTTGGTTCCCTTTTTGTGCTGTCCCAGTTGCTCTTCACGGTTGATCTGGGTTGAACCATCCAGATATGTGTCTCAACTTTAAGTGCCTTAACTCTACTCTTTTTGGTATGAAGTCTCAACCAGAATGAGGTGGGGATGGGGCGGGGAAGGGAGGAGGCTAGGAGCCGAGTCAAAAAAGTAAAAATATTTTAAATGAGAATTTGGAGAGCGCCCGAAATGCATATGTAGTGAGCCAGAATGTAGACCTCATTTGGAATTTTTCTTTAATTAAAGCATCTCACCTCCCCGACTAAAACTCAGATGGTTTACCTGTTCTGATCATTTCAATGAACATTCAATTCACACTTCTATCGGAAGGTTAAAAAACGTCTGAAAAGTTGATGGTTCTGCATTTAGTTCTTAACAAATTACAAGGAAAAATGCACTCTCTTCACATTTGAATACCTTGATGTCAGCTTCCAGGATTACTTACTTACTCCTTATCTCAAAAAAAAGATTGGTTCCCTCCACCTCAGGCTATTTCTGAAGACAGATTCTAAGTATGACAAATAGTACAAATGAATCTTAGTAACATGGTCTGTTCCCTAAGTTTATAACAATTTTGAGAGGGGCATCAAATTATGCAAACAAAAACTTGTAAGAAAGAAATATTACAGACTTTCAGTTGTTAATTTACTGTATCATAAGAAAACCTTCTTATGAAACCCTGAGACAGCTTATCCAATTTTTAACTATATTATGACAGATAACCTTCATGATGAAATAACCTTAAACATCATATTCAAATTTTTTAATTATTGCTTTTCAAACATTTCTTATAAATCTTTAATCTTTTAATTTTAAAATGTGATAGGGCTTCCCTGGTGGCGCAGTGGTTGAGAGTCCACCTGCCGATGCTAGGGGACACGGGTTCGTGCACCGGTCCGGGAAGATCCCACATGCCGTGGAGTGGCTGGGCCCGTGAGCCATGGCCACTGAGCCTGTGCTTCGCAACGGGAGAGACCACAACAGTGAGAGGCCCGCATACCGCAAAAAAAAAAAAAAAAAAGTGATTTACATACTCCTGTCTTTTGTTTATATGTTTTGTTAAAACATACAGTATGTTTGTATGTATACTATACTTACTTGAAACCTCATGAATTATTGAGTTATGTAGGTAATATTACTTTATTTTACTGATGAAAAATCTTGAGATTTAGAGAGGTTAAGTGTTTTGCAGAAGGGCACACAGCGATAAGTACCTGAGCTGCCTCTAACAAGTTAGAACTCTATTTAGGCAATTTTACATACACTGTCTGCCCTCGTCAGGAATCTCTTAATGGAAAAATGTTGGTATGCTTCTGTTTATGATGATTATTAAAGCTTTTGTTCAGCCCCCAAAACACTCCACAGGCTTAAAAAGGTATCATGTCCTCAAGATGCAAAAGCACAACTTCAGATCAAGCTTCAAGGTTGATTAAAATATATTTTTCTGTATGTGACTTTATACCATATACATTATACAGTATGTCTTTTGTCCAAGGGAGCTTCACTTATAATAACTAAATTTAAATAGATGCCTACATGCAGATAAAAAGATATTTTAAGGGTAATTTTAAAATTTCCCACACTATGAAATATATATATATTTGACAATAATACTGGCATTTAAATAAGTATGTACTATAAAACTACAGTAACTAAGGTTCTAATAACATAAAATACATGATAAATTAGTTATAGGCTAGCCCTAAGTATATAGTTCCACTATCATTTAAAAAAATATGCCAAGCAAATTAAATCAGGTCCACAATCCTTAACACAGGTACTCTGAGAACTTTTCAAGCAGGTATACACACACACACACACACACACACACACACACACATATATACATAGATTATATATTAATATGCTGATTGTAAAACATTCTTTTTAATAAAGAATGTCTTGACAGAGCCTTGCAATGAAAGGCTTATTAGCTTAGTTTAACTTAATGTACATTCTTAAACATAAAAACCTCATATTTTAACATACTGGAAGTTCTAACCAGAACAATTGGGCAACAAAAGGAAATAAAAGGCATCTAAGTTAGAAAGAAAGAAGTAAAGACAACATCATTAATCATTAGAGAAATGCAAATCAAAACTACAATGAGATATCATCTCACACCAGTCAGAATGGCCATCATCAAAAAATCTAGAAACAATAAATGCTGGAGAGGGTGTGGAGAAAAGGGAACACTCATGCATTGCTGGTGGGAATGTGAATTGGTTCAGCCACTATGGAGAACAGTATGGAGGTTCCTTAAAAAACTACAAATAGAACTACCATATGACCCAGCAATACCACTACTGGGCATATACCCTGAGAATACCATAATTCATAAAGAGTCATGTACCAAAATATTCATTGCAGCTCTATTTACAATAGCCAGGATATGGAAGCAACCTAAGTGTCCATCAACAGATGAATGGATAAAGAAGATGTGGCACATATACACAATGGAATATTACTCAGCCATAAAAAGAAACGAAATTGAGTTATTTGTAGTGAGGTGGATGGACCTAGAGTCTGTTGTACAGAGTGAAGTAAGTCAGAAAGAGAAAGACAAATACTGTATGCTAACACATATATATGGAATTTAAGAAAAAAATGTCATGAAAAACCTAGGGGTAAGACAGGAATAAAGACACAGACCTACTAGAGAACGGACTTGAGGATATGGGGAGGGGGAAGGGTGAGCTGTGACAAAGCGAGAGAGAGGCATGGACATATATACACTACCAAATGTAAGGTAGATAGCTAGTGGGAAGCAGCCGCATAGCACAGGGAGATCAGCTCGGTGCTTTGTGACCGCCTGGAGGGGTGGGATAGGGAGGGTGGGAGGGAGGGAGACGCAAGAGGGAAGAGATATGGGAACATATGTCTATGTATAACTGATTCACTTTGTTATAAAGCAGAAACTATCACACAATTGTAAAGCAATTATACCCCAATAAAGATGTTAAAAAAAGGAGTAAAGATATCTCTGTTTGCAGATGAAGTGATCATATATGTAGAAAATCCTGAAAGAATCCACAAAAAATTACAGCTAATAAATGAATTCAGCAAACTTACAGGATATAAGATCAACATGCCAAAATTAGTTGTATTTCTATACACTAGCAATAAACAATCCAAAAAGGAAATTAAGAAAACAATTCCATTTATAATAGCATCAAAATGAATAAAATACTTAGGAATAAATTTAACCAAGGAGGTGAAAGACTTCTACATAGAAAACTATAAAACATTTCTGAAAGACATTGAAGAAGCTCTAAATAAGTGAAAAGACAGCCTATGTTCATAGTTTGGAACACAATATTGTTAAGATGGCAGTTCGCTCCAAAATGATCTACAGATTCCATGCAATCCCTACCAAAATCTCAATGGCCTTTTCCCGGATATGTAAAAACCAATTTTCAAATTCATATGAATTTGCAAGAGGTTCTAAATAGCCAAAACAATCTTGAAAAAGAACAATGTTGAAGGACTCACACTTCCAGATTTTAAAACTTATTACAAAGCTACATTAATCAAAAGACATAAGGGTAGACATATAGATCAATGGCAGAGAATACAGGGTCCAGAAATAAAACCTCACATTTATGATCAATTTATTTTTCCCCAAGAACATTCAATGGAGAAAGAATAGTCCTTTGAACAAATGGTGCTGGGGCAACTAGATATCCACATGTAAAAGAATGAAATTGGACACTTACCTCACATATATTAAAAAATCAACTAAAAATGGATCAAAGATCTATACATAAAAGATAAAATTAAGGACTTTTAGAAGAAAACAAATAAGCCACATCTTCATGATTTTGGATTTGGCAATGCCTTCTTAAATATGACACCAAAAGCACAAGAAACAAAAGAAAAAGTATATAAATTGGACTTCATCAAAGCTAAAATCTTTCATGCATCAAAGAGCATTATTAAGAGAGTGAAAAGACAAGCCACAGAATGGGAGGAAATGTTTGCAATCACATTTCTGATAAGGGTCCAGTATTCAGAAATTTTAAAGACCTCTTACAACTCAACAACGAAAAGGTTCATTTCTTGTAAAACTCTCAAAATACTAGAAATAGAAACCTTTCTCAATTTGAAAACGTTCTCATCTATGAAAACTCCGCAGATAACATCACACTTAATGGTAAAGAACTGAATGCTTTACTCTTAAGATCAGGAACAAGAGGAGGTTTGCTCTTTCCACTTCTATTCAGCATTGTACTGGATGTTCTAGTAAGTGTAATAAGGCAAGAAATAAAAGGCATTTGGATTGGGAGGAAAGAAGTAAGACTGTCTTTATTCACGCACCACATGATCATCTATATAGAGGATCTTAAATCTACAAAAAAGCTACTAGATATAAAAAAACGAGTTAACAAGGTTTCAGGATACAATATAAAAATAGAAACATTGATGTTTTTTCTATATACTAGAAACTGGCAATTGGAAATTGTATTTAAATAAAACAATACCATTGACAAGAGCATAAAAAGACGTGAAATACATAGGTGTAAATCTAAAAAAAGCTGTAAAAGACTAGTATACTGAAAACTACAAAACACTACTGAGAGAAGTTAAAGAAATTATAAATAGAGGACTTCCCTGGTGGTCCAGTGGTTAAGAATCCGCCTACCAATGCAGGGGACATGGGTTCGAGCCCTGGTCCGGGAAGATCCCGCATGCCACGGAGCAACTAAGCCGTGCGCCACAACTACTAAGCCTGCACTCTAGAGCCCACGTGCCACAACTACTGAAGCCCGTGCACCTAGAGCCCGTGCTCTGCAACAAGAGAAGCCACCACAATGAGAAGCCTGTGCACGGCAATGAAGAGTAGCCCCCGCTCCCTGCAACTAAAAGAAAGCCCACGTGCAGCAATGGGGACCCAACGCAGCCAAAATAAATAAATAAATTTATTTTTTAAAATTATAAATAGATATATGGTGTTCATTGATCAGAAGACTCATTTTTGTCATTTTGTCAATTTTCTCCAAATTGTTGTATAGATCCATATATACTCAAATTCATCTGGAAATACAAAGGATCTAGACTAGCTAAAACAACTGAAAAAAAAGTACAAAGTTGGAGGAGTAAGAGTATCTGTTTTCAAAACTCACTATAAATCTCCAGTAATCAAAACATTATGGTACTAATGGCTTTACACTAGTTGATCTTTATAAACATGTAGATCAGTGGAACAGAATAGAGTTCAGAAATAAGCCCCCACATATATAGACTGCTGATTTTCAACAATGGCTCAAATGCAATTCAATAGAGAAAGAATAGTCTTTTCCACCAGTTTTGCTGGAACAAACATCTATACACAAAAGCATTAATGCAGGTCCACACCTTCATTATAAAAGAAAATTTACCCACAGTGGATCATAGACCTAAATGTAGAACCTCAATATATAAAACCTCTAGAAGAAAATATAAGAGAAATTTTTTGCATCTTTGGATTAGGCAAAGATTTCTTAGATATGACACCAGAAGTACAATCCATAAAAGCCAAAAGTTGATAAAATGGGCTTCATCAAAAATTTTAAATTCTGCTCTTTGAAAGACACCGTTAAAAGAATGTAAAGACAAGCCACTGACTGGGTGAACATTTTGTATGTAGGTGGTAAAGACTTGCATGCAGAATAACAAACAACCCAATTTAAATGTGGGTAAGATTTGAGTAGACACTGCACCAAAGAAAATATGTGAATGGCAAATAGACACATGAAAATATACTCATCATTAGTCATCAAAGAAATGAAAATTAAAAGCAAAATAAGGTACCACCACACATTGACGGGCATACCTCACTTTATTGTGCTTCATTTTATAGCACTTTGTAGATATTGCTCTTTTTACAAATTGAAGGTTTGCGGTAACCCTGCATCTAGCAAGTCTACTGACGCCATTTTTCCAATAGTATTTGCTCACGTCATGTCTCTGTGTCTCATTTTGGTAAGTCTTAAAATATTTCAAACTTACTTATTATTATTATATTTGCTATGGTGATCTGTGATCAGTGATCTTTGATGTTATTACTGTAATTTTTGGGGGGTGCCACAAACAGTGCCCATATAAGATGGTGAACTTAATCGATAAAGGTTTTGTGTGTTCTAACTGCTCCACCGACCAAATGTTCCCCCATCTCTCTCCCTCTTCTTGGGCCTCCTCATTCCCTCAAACACAACAGTATTGAAACTAGGCCAATGAACAGCCCTACAGTGGCCTCTAAGCATTCAAGTGAAAGAGTCAATCAAAACAACAAGGTCCTACTGTATAGCACAGAGAACTATATTCAGTATCCTATGATAAACCATAATGGAAAAGAATATTAAAAAAAGAATGTATATATATGTATAACAGAATCACTTTGCTATACAGCAGAAACACATTGTAAATCAACTGTACTTCAATAAACAGTCAATTCAGCAAACTTCATTTAATCCTTTTTTTTTAAAAGAAATTTCCACAGCCACCTCAATCTTCAGCACTACCATCCTGATCAGTCAGCAGCCATCAACGTGAGGCAAGACCCTCCCCCAGCAAAAATATTAGGACTCACTGAAGGCTCAGATGATGGTTAGCATTTTTTTGCAATAAATTATTTTGAGTTTTGTATATATACATATTTTAAGACATAATGCTGTTAAAGACTTAGTAAACTATAGTATAGAGTAAACATAACTTTTATATGCACTGGGAAACCAAAAAATTCATGTGACTTATTATGATATTCACTTTATTGATGTAGTCTGGAACTGAACCCTCAATATCTCTGAGGTATGCCTGTATCAGAATGACTGACCACAACACTCATATACTGCTTGTAGCTGGCAGCTTCTTAAAATGTTAAACATATACTTAACATATGATATACCTATTCAACTCCTAAGCAATTATTTAAGAAAAATTAAAGCATATGTCCATGCAAATTCTTTTACACAAATGTTCATAGTATTTTTATTTGTAGAACAGCCCCAAACAGGAAACATCCCAAATATCCTTCAACAAGTGAAGGGATAAACAAAGTGATATATCTATACAGTGGAATACTACTCAGTACTAAAAAGAAATTAACTTTTGATACATGCAAAAACTTGAATGAAACTCAAAGTAATTATGCTGAGTGAAATGAGCTAGCTAAAAAAAGAGTTCAGACTGTATGATTCCATGTTTATATAAAATATTAGAATATGCAAATGAGTCTGCAGTGAACAAAAGCAGATCAGTGGTTGCCTGGGAATGTGGAACGTAGGGATTGAGTGTGAAGAAAGGATTACAAAGGGGCACCAAGGGAACTTTTCGGGGGTGGTATATTTGTCCACTATGTTGATTATGGTGATGAGTTCATGTGTATACGCACGTGTCAGAACTTACCAATTGTACAATTTAATTATATTCAGTTTATGGAATGTCAAATTATATCCTAATAAAGCTGTTAAAAATTAAATATTAGCTTAGAATACTTTTTTCCTGAAAAGCTTTCATAGTGAGCGTCATATAAGCGTCTTGCTGGCATTTCTATGTTAACTTAGAGCCAAATGACAGGCCTCCTCTGAATGAACGCATTGTACTTTCCTGAATTATCATCTCATCTTAAAAATGAGAGCAGAATGGCCTAGCAACTGTTCCGAAAAACTGGAATAGTTGAGGCCAAGAAAACAGTGTTATCAGATAGAAGTGATTTTACTTAGCTGGCAAAAGAAGTTAAATATTGTCTGAAATGAAAGATGGAGAGATATACCGTGTTCATTGTTCGGAAGACACAGTATTGTCAATGACGTCAATTCTTCCAAATAATATAAGGTGGCTAGCACAGAGAGGGGGCATCTACCAGGTGGTCAGTGAATCGTTACTCTTGTTATCACTTTAAAATAAGAAAGTTCTATAAAACAGAAATCATTATAGACTTTTGGTGGTAACCAATTAAAACTTGAGACAGTCTCTTGAAGTCACAAGTACACTACAATGGAAAACTGGAGACCTAGTTGTATTCCCACTGTGCCAGCATTTACTTTTGTAATATCAGGCACATCGTTTCACCTCTCTAGGCTTGAGTTCCTCTCTTATGAAATCAGGTGGTTAATATATATACATTCTTGGGCTTCCCTGGTGGCACAGTGGTTGAGAGTCCGCCTGCTGATGCAGGGGACACGGGTTTGTGCCCTGGTCCGGGAAGATCCCACATGCTGCAGAGAGGCTGGGCCCATGAGCCATGGCTGCTGAGCCTGCGCATCTCTCCCCCAAACCTCTCTCCCTTGGCAGCCACCAGTCTGTTCTCTGTGTCCATGATTCTGTTTCCGTTTCATAGATAGGTTCATTTGTGTCATATTTTAGGTTCCACATATAAGTGATATCATATGCTATTTGTCTTTCTCTGTCTGGCTTACTTAGTATGATAATCTCTAGATTCACCCATGTTGCTGCAAATGGCATTATTTCATTTTTTATGGCTGAGTAATATTCCATTATATATACATCTTCTTCATTCATCTATTGATGGACATTTACGTTGTTTCCATGTCTTGGCTATTGTGAATAGTGCTGCTATGAACAAAGGGGTGAATGTATCTTTTTGAATTATAGTTTTGTGTGGATACATGCCCAGGAGTGGGATTGTTGGATCATACGGTAATTCTATTTTTAGTTTTCTGAGGACCCTCCGTACTGTTTTCCACAGTGGCTGCACCAACTTACATCTCCAATCAGGTGATTAATAGATGCTTACTCTTGTCCCGCTTCTAATATTTATTATCTAAGACATAGTGAGTTTAACATCAAATTTATTATCATCAACAATTTTAAGACACCGCTTCACTGCTGCACCTTGAGCATCGACGAGCAGAGAAAAATGCTTTATAAATGCAGGCGAGAGCGAGCTTTTTGCCTGGCTCATTTCAGATAATTGATTACTTATCAATTGGCATTAAAGATCCATCCACAGTGTGCTAGTAATATGAAAAAAAATCAAATAAAATCCCCAGAATTTTGTACTTTCCCAAATCAGATGATTAGGAACAAGCAAACAACAAGGTTTTTTTTATGGTCTTATGATTTAGACTTTCAAGGCATTCACAGGGCAGACTACAAATAATTACAAAGGCCTTAAAGTAGCGTTTTTAAAAAAAGTACCAGCAGTTTTGTTCTTATGCTACATATTTGGGCCCCGTTTGGAGGACACATAAAGCTTTATACTCAACCAAGTAGATAGCCAAGCTGTCAGGTTACACGCCTTACCAACAATGTTATTTTTATTTCCCTGCTATGTTTTCTTTAACACATTCAGATGTTATAGGCACTTTCTTTGAATATATTGTTTTCAAAAGAACTAAAAGTGATGTATGCATTGTTCTATATAGAATACGAACCTTAGAATTGGTGATGTGCTACACAATTGTCTTTTATTTCCTTCTTTAGAATCAGCCTCTTTTCCTACTCGCTGATACCAGTTCATTTGTTCCATTCACCTACTCATATCCAGTAGTAAAGTTTGGTTTATATTTATTAGTTTGCTAAGTGATTTCATATTCATAGACATCTATAGATAGGGAGATTGAGAGTTCAAAGCCTTTTGAACAGTTCAAATTTCAAGAAATATGAAATGTCTTGCTTCATTTGCATGTTTTTCATGATTTGAATATTTCACTAAAGTTGAAAGCCTTGGTCTCTGCAGAGTTTTTCAATGGGTAACAAACTTCATTTTATATAGTATATATTTTTTCTTCTTTACAGTTTCTATAGTGGCACATTTAAATTATGAGCCAAGGTTGTTTCTGCATTCCAATTTGATAATGAACCTTCACCGTGTATCATTTCATTCCATTAAAAGAAAAAAAAAATACTTAACTTGCAAAGCAAATGGCTCATAAAGTAATCTGAGTGATGGAGAAAGAACAGCTTCCAGCATGAAATGAAAATATCTTTCACCAAGAATGAAGTAGAATTCTAGAAGTCCTCCAGCTGTAGCTGCTTTCGACAGTTGATGATCTTAGATAAAATTCTCCTTGGGTCCCTTGTACTGTCTTTGACTACTAATGTTTTAGAGCCTGAAACATGATTAATTACCTTCAACCTCATAAAATTCTTTACAAATTTACCTTATAAACTTTTAGATATTTTTTTCAAATAAAAAAATTTCTAAACATACCATTTGTTTTGTGATGTCAATATTGTGGGATTGTTGGATCATATGGTAATTCTATTTTTAGCATGAAATAAGGAGCCAGACTTTGGTTCTAATAGCAGCTTCATTGCACAATTACTATGTAGTATTGGAAAAGTCCATTCACCTTTCTCATCAGAGTTATTGTGAGGGTTAAGGGCACATATATGCGAAAGACCCTTTAAACTATAAAGCACTATACAAATATGAAGTGTTTTCTCCAGAAAGCCACCCAAATTAACGTTCCCAACAACTTATCTCCATTCAAATTGGATTTTCAAATTACATCTATATTTCCACCTTTCCAATCTCCTCACTTCTCCATCTCTTCAAGCATGTTTTAACATGATGAGTTCTGACCTGTTGCATCCTAGGAAAGGGAGCCAAAAGTCTTTATAGCTTGTTCCCTGAAGACAGCTGCCCAAATGTTGCTTTGGCTAAAATAATCAGAAAAAAGTTGAATATCGTTAAGAAAAATAGGAGAAAAAACCCAGTAAGTAGTCATCCTACTTTTCTATAAATCCTTGGGGTGTCTGCACCTGGGTCGTTTATTTATTTATGTTTTTTGTAGTCTTGGTTTGTGTACAAGACAGGAATAAGAGTGTTGGAGTAGATGCAGAGAAAAGCAACTCAAATGATGAAGAGGATTACAGAAAGCAAGGCAGGTGGGGGGATAGGGATAAGGCTACATATATAGTCGGGTCCTCCGTATCCATGGGTTCTTCATCCTCAGATTCAACCAACCACGGATCAAAAATATGCAAAAAAAATGCCAGCAAGTTCCAAAAAGCAAAACTTGAATTTGCCAGACACATGCAACTACTTACAGAGAATGTACATTGTATTTACAGCTATATACATAGCACTGACATTATATTAGGTATTATAAATAATCTAGAGATGATTTAAAGTATACGGGAGGATGTGCCTAGGTTATATGCAAATACTATGCCATTTTATATAAGGAACTTCAGCATCCATGGATTTTGGTATCCGTGGGGGTTGTGGAACCAATCCCCCCTGGATACCAAGGGAAAACTGTATATAAAATGACAACTCTTCTTTTTTTTTTTTTTTTTGCTGTATGTGGGCCTCTCACTGTTGTGGCCTCTCCCGTTGCGGAGCACAGGCTCCGGACACACAGGCTCAGCGGCCATGGCTCACTGGCCCAGCCACTCCGCGGCATGTGGGATCTTCCAGGACCGGGGCACGAACCCGTGTCCCCTGCATCGGCAGGCGGACTCTCAACCACTGCACCACCAGGGAAGCAGATGACAACTCTTCTTAATGAAACTGGGTAAGGGTAAGCATCATCAGAGAGCCATGTGGCTGGCAGTCTTTGTTACTGGTGTCTTGCCAGAGCATGCGAGCTAAACAGATTCTCCTCCAAATGGCCTCGGCCTTGGGGCTGAAGTTTTGCTCTTCCATTTTCTCTATGTTCTTTCAGTTGAAACTTCTTAGTCCAATACATCCTCACTTAGAAGGAGCTTCTCATTACAGTATGGGGAATGTCAGGATGTCCTTATATTCTGCCAAAGGGCAGGTGAACAGTCTTATTTAATGAGTTTGAAAGCCGGTTCATAAAGGTTCTGGTTTGAATCCCCCTCCAGGCCAATTGACTTACTCTTTAGGTTCCATGTGTCTCAACCAAATTGTGTACATCGGAATCACCTAGGGGAGCTGTGGTGCTATAAATCATTCAGCACTTGATTTACCTATTGTGTAAATTCGTAATGTCATATGTGTGTTTCTTCAATGTAGAACATAACTAAACAATGAAAATGCATTGGTAAATAGAAAACTGCTTTTAGTTTTATGTTGTATTTGTTTCTCAAATAGAAAGGCATGCAACGTTGAACATGCTCAGAAGCCAAGGTTGGCTTTAGTTAGTTGCCAAGAGCAGAGGCAAATAATCACTTACATAAGCATCTCCATTAGGCCAGGCCAAGTCCTGTTCTCTACAATTCAGTTTCTATGGCTCTCTACAACATCTACCTTAGTTAGACCATTTTCACAGTAACCTTATCAGCCTGTCCTGAAGGAGGCTTGGGATAGACAGAAGTTGAAGTAAAATGTGGACCCAGACAAATTATATAATTTATAGACTATTAGCTTGCAATACCCTTGTAAGGCAACGTATCAATCCTACTTCTTCAGGTCTCTAACAAAACACCTAGCTGAGCTAGAGGACTCTGCTACACAAAACTATCTCTTACTTAAAGAATAGCACCTCGGTGTCATTTTACTGTTTAATAAAAACTTACTTTCAGGCTTCCCTGGTGGCGCAGTGGTTGAGAATCTGCCTGCTAATGCAGGGGACACGGGTTCGAGCCCTGGTCTGGGAGGATCCCACATGCCGTGGAGCAACTAGGCCCGTGAGCCACAACTACTGAGCCTGCGCGCCTGGAGCCTGTGCTCGGCAATAAGAGAGGCCGCGATAGTGAGAGGCCTGTGCATCGAGATGAAGAGTGGCCCCCGCTTGCCGCAACTAGAGATAGCCCTCACGCAGAAACGAAGACTCAACACAGCAAAAATAAATAAATTTATTAATAAACTCCTACCCCCAACATCTTCTAAAAAAAACCCAAAACTTATTTTCACCACTTTTAGCTATAATTCAAAGAAGGAAGCTTCAATCCCTTCCTCATTTGGTCTTTTTATGTAGGGTATTTTATTTTTTGTTTTTAAAAAATTTTTATTGGAGTATAGTTGATTTACAATGTTGTGTTAGTTTCATGTGTACAGCAAAGTGAATCAGTTATACGTACACCTCATTTGGTCTTAAAACTGGTCATATTGTTTCTGTCCTTTGTCCCTTTACATTCTATACTCTACGCTGCAGCCAGAATGACCCTTTTAATGAGTTATTCTTTTGCTCAAAAATCTCCAGCAGCTAATACTCACAGTAAAAGACCAGGTCCTTACATTATCCAACAAGGCCCCATAGGAAGGCTCTGCATCTCCCTCCCTTATTCCTCTCCTACTAGTTCCACTGGGCTTCAGCCACATTGACGTCCTTGCTTCTCCTAGACAAAGCTGGGCTTTTACATAGATGTTCTCTTTGCTGGAATACTTTTACACCAGATAGAAGCATGACCCTTTTCCTCGCCTATTTAAGGTCTCTGCTCAAATGTCACTGTCAGTGAGGCATTCTCTGGGTACTCTAAGTTTCTCCCATCCACGTTTCCTATCTTCCTTCCTTGCTTCATTTTTCTCCATAGCACTAATCAAGTGATATACTGTATGCTTTCCTTATTGATTTGTACACCCTGTGTATCCCTGTTCCCCAGCTGAAATGTAAATTTTTTGGGCATAGGAGCTTTTCTCTGTACCTTGAATGCTGCCTCTTGAACAGAGTGTGGCACATATTAGGTGCTCAATAATTTTTGTTCAAATTAAGGAATTAAAACTTCTTTCTTAGCAGCCATCTGCCTAACTCTCAAACTTTTACCTTCCTGTGGAATCCTTCTGGCTACTCCTTATCAAATATTTCTTCTCAAAGACCTATCTGCCTGAATGTGTTTTCCTAAGTGGCAATCTCTTACTTCTGTTACTGTACAACTTTTGGGCACCTCTTGCAGCCCATTCCAGTAGCACCCAGTTAAATATTGCATGGAACATACTTATACTAAGTATTATTTGTTGTATTTCTGAAATTCTGATTTACTGAGGCATTGTGTATTTTATCTGGCAACGCTACCTATGATGGACATAGATATTGTTGAAAGGGCATTTTCAACTTGATTATTTTCTAGAAAAACTGTATGTAAAAGGAATATATTATCAGAGTCTACAAATAAGATACACCTGGACTATTTCACTGTATTCAAAAATACCAGAAATAGGGAATACTCCCTTGAAATTTAAGGAAGTGATTTTGAATTTTAAAAAATTGAAATGCTTAATGCAGTAATAAACATAAGGAATTTATTACCTCCAGGAAAAGATCCAGCCAGAACATTTTTGAAAAAAATGTTTTAAAAGTTCTAGAAATATTCGTGTATAAAAATGTAAATCAAATAAAGATGGTAAAACACCTTCTGTATTTTGGGCACTCATGATCCAGACTTGAGGACACTGTCCCAGTACTTAGAGTCTACTAGTAATACAGATATAGTCCAAAATGACAATATAGTGTTAGGAGAAAAACAGAAGTAAATAATAAATTGCAGCTGTAGTAAGAAAGAAAGTGGTTGATTATCTCTAGTGGGGGGAAGATGAGAGTAAGGGCAAAGCTCTCTAATAGATGACCCTTGAATTTGACTTTTAAAATCCATTTTATTGGGGTATAGTTTACATACGATAAAAATTTAGCCATATATTCATTTAAAATCAATTTGATGAGTTTTAATTTATTTTATTTTTATAGGTTTATTGAGGTAAAATTTACATAGATTAAACTTTAACCTTTTTAGGTGTACAGTTCTATGCATTTCGACAAACTTACTCAGTCGTGTAACTACCACCACAACCAAGATATAGAGTATTTGAAAGTGCTAAGAGAGTAGATCTTAAAAGTTCTCACCACAAAACAAAAGGTAACTATGTAAGGTGATGGATAAGTTAACTAACCTTATTGTGATAATCATCTCGCAATCTATACGTATTATCAAATCTCCATGTTGTACACTTGAAACTTACACAACGTTATATGTCAATTATATCTCAATAAAGCTGGAAAAAAAGTCTAAAACAAAAGATACGGTATTTCCTCTACCTAAAAGACTTCCTTCATGCCCTATTGTATTAGTTTTCTATTGCTGCCAAAACAAATTACGACAAACTTAGTGGTTTAAAACAACACCCACTTATCTCACAATTCTGTATCTCAGAAGTCCAGGCACAGTGTGTTGGGTTCTCTGCTCAAGGTCTCACAAGGCTGAAATCAAAGTGTTGCCCAGGTTGAGTTCCCTTTTGGAGATCTGAGTGAAAATCTGCTTTCAAGCTCATTCACGTGGTTGGTATAATTCAGTTCTGTGTGGCTGCAGGACTGAGGTTCCCCGCTTTTTTGACATTTGGCCCCTCCATCCTCAAGCCAGCAACGGCCAAGTTGAATCCTTCTTGGGCCTCATACCTCTCTGCCTGCCTCTTCTGCTTCAAGAGCTCATGTGATTACATTGGGCCTACCTAGATAATCCAGGTTGATCTTGTCATTTTAAGGTTAACTGACTAATAACCTTAATTACATCTACAAAGTTCCTTTTGCCACGTAACATATTATAACATATTCATGGGCATAAAACCAGGGTTGAAGGTCACAGGGGTCAAAATTCTGCTTCCCTTACCTTTTGTATCAATCCCTTTGCTCCATTCTAGCTTCTGGCAACCTCTGATCTGATTTCTGCCCCTATAGGTTGTTTTTTTCCAGAGTGTCATATAAATAGAATTATACAGTATATAGTCTTTGAGTCTGGCTATCCACAACATTGCATTGTTCCTTTCTATTGTGAGGTAGGTAGCATTTCATTGTATGGTTATATCATAGCTTGTTTCACCTGATGAGATGGTCCAGTCACAAACGTAATCTAAGAATACGAGTAGTGGTCACATTCAGTTTAAGGGAACAGGGAGAGGACAAAGGTTAGGAATCCCTTAGTGATCTAAAGTTACAGGTAGATTCACACATTCAGGGGATGACCTGGTTCTAAGAGATCATCTATATGCACCATTTTTTCAAATAAGAAAAGAGAAGCTCCAAGGGTTTATCTAATTAGCTAAAATCACACCGCTGGTCAGTGCCTGAGTTGGGACTTAAACCTATATCTGTCTGACAAGAATTACATTGATGATTCCTAACTTTTGATATGATAAAAGTTATGGATCTTCTCTCCAGAAAAATTAATTATGCAAATACATACCAGCCCCAGTTTAAGAACCGCTGTGCTGTGGCACTGTTCTTCAGCATGAGCTACGGCTCTGTGGGTAATTTGGGTTGATGATTTCTCCCCAGATACAAGACTAGATCTTCAGATTCCTTATGGTTCTAAAGGCTGGGGTGGGGGTGGGGTGGCAGGGAATTTCATTTACTAATGAAGGCATCTCCTGAACCTATAGGACATTTTGATGGGTCAGCATGGGTTCCCTAACTTTTTTTTTAAAGGGCCAGAAAATAAATATTTTAGGCTTGCAGGAATATAGTCTCTGTGACAACTACTCATCCCTGCAGTTGTAGACTATATGTAAGTGAATGAATGAGCACAGCTGTGTTCCAATAACACTTCATCTACAAAACCAGGCTGTGGGCCTTCAGGTCATAATTTGCTGACCCCAGGTCAGAGTGGCCACAGTCTGTCGTAAAGATATAACGCTATAGAGTCTAATGTGTGCATTTGTATCCCTTTATACACTTATCCCTAATCCCCTAGGGCGAAATACAATTACTCCTTGTGATAAAAATGCAGACTATTACTGCAGGTAGGGACAATTGGAGTAGGAAGACCTGGTTTCAAATTCTGTCATTTACTGTCTGTGTGACCTTGATCCTGTTACTTTGAGCATCAATAAAGCAGTATAAGACCAGGAAGATGAGTGTAATAATGCCAGCCTTGCACGGCTGTTGTGAAGCACACAGTGGGTATCCGGTGATGTCTGATAATCCGAACCGCTCAATGAATTTCACCTCCCTGTCCCTATTTCCTTTCTTCTGACCATCCCATCATAGTAAAGACCCCCATCATCAACTTTAGTGGCAGTTACTCTAAAAGTCAGGTGCGACTGGTTAGTCACATCAGGAGGTTTGATAAGACATGAGCATCAAGAAACCTTCTGGGAGGGACTTCCCTGGAGGTTCAGTGGTTAAGACTCCGTGCTTCCACTGCAGGGAGCACGGGTTGGATCCCCGGCTTGGGGAATTAAGATCCCATATGCCCCACGGTACAGCCAAAAAAAAGAAAAAAAAAAAAGAAACCTCTTGGGAAATAAATCATCCAAAGTTAAAGGTGACACATAACTTGATTCAAGGGTAGTTGGGCTCATGTTAGGAGCTTGGCTAGATTATGAGCCCAGCACAATGTCTGTCACAGATACCATCTGGCCCAGCCCCCTTGAACCCAGGCCCGAATCTAACGTCAAAGGATCTCCAATAGAAGAACAAATGTAAAGGGAAGGAGCTTAACTGTAATATGTCAGCATCCTCAGTGCTAGCTTTTGTGGAACCCTGGGAGACTGTAGCACTGGCTTCTGCAGCGTTGGAAGATAGCACCTTCCTTATTGGGCACTGACAGCCTGGACATGGATACTCCTGGCCACCAGTCTTGCCCTTGGCAGGCACCAGTAGAGGTCTTGCTTTTGATGGCCATTGGCCAAGATAGTATATGTACCCAGAGCAGGTCCCAGAAGAAGAGAAATGGGAGATACATGGTGGCCATGAGTACCAGTTCCCAGAGAACTTGTGAGATATTGTCTTGGTTTGACAGAGGTGGCTTCTTTCTTCCTTTTTTTTGGCGGGGAGGGGGTGGGGAGGGTGGTGGGGAAGGGTGAGAGAGAGGACATATGGGAATGTACGGGTACAGAATGGGGAGTGAAGCTCCTAGAGATTACATGGGAATGGAGCCAGAAAAACACTGACTTGTGATTTCCCCCTTTCTTGCAAACCTAGTGCGATCATGGAAACTCAGGTGCAAAGTAGTAATGTTTACTCTCCCTGAAGATTGTGTACTTCATAACCCTCTTTTTCTAAGTTATTTATTTATTTATTTTTGGCCGCATCGGGTCTTCGTTGCTACACGCGGGCTTTTCTCTAGTTGCGGGGAGCGGGGGCTACTCTTCGTTGCCGTGCGCGGGCTTCTCATTGCGGTGGCTTCTCTTGTTGCAGAGTTCGTGCTCTAGGTGCGTGGGCTTCAGTAGTTGTGGCTCACGGGCTCTAGAGCGCAGGCTCAGTAGTTGTGGCGCACGGGCTTAGTTGCTCCGCGGCATGTAGGATCTTCTGGGATCAGGGCTCAAACCCGTGTCTCCTGCATTGGCAGGCGGATTCTTAACCACTGCGCCACCAGGAAAGCCCTTTTTCTTTCTTTACTTGAAGTACAGTTGATTTACAGTGTTGTGTTAATTTCTGCTATATAGCAAAGTGATTCATAACCCTCTGACCTTTGCATGTGGGTTTTTCCCTCTAGTGCTACTTCTCCTCTTGTGGTTTTCCTCCCTGAAGGCTCCTCTTCATGTCTTTTGTTCATCCCAAGGCTCACTTTTAGTCCAATTTTCTTCTAAGGCATAGTATGGTGGATTCAGGCACAGGCTATGCTTTACTAGGGAAGTCATTCTCAAACTTGCTCAAGTGTTAGAGTACTTGAAAGTCATGGTGCTCTTTGTGGGACTTTAACAAATGATATTTTTTTCATTTGGTTCCATGAGAATGAAGTAATAGCTGTATCACAGCACCTGTCATTGGCAGCACTTACTATGTACCAAGCACTCTGCAAACCTCTGTACGTGCATGACCTTATTTGCCTGTGACTATAACCATGTGTGCTGTGTGCCATGTGAAGATGTAGGCTCAGAGATATTCAGACACTTCCCCCGGGTCACACGACCAGGAAGTGACAACCAGGATTTGCACTCTGGACTTCAAAGTTTGTGATTGTAACTAATGCATCTACTGTCTCTCCTTATGAACAGTTTTGCTAATAGGAAACATGCCTATGTGACAAGTGGGCAATATTAAATACAGCCTCTAGAATATGGATTTGAGCACAGAAAATAAGCTGATGAATACGTGCATTCCCCCGAATATTCCATGAATATTCTTTTGCACACCATAGTAACATGGTCTTTTTTGTCCCTCGGGATGATTTATAGTAATTAGCTGCACTTCTTTCTCTCTCTGAGGTTCATTTAAAAGCATCAGTTGATGATACTCCCATCATAGAACTACTGTGAGAACTTATACACTATCACCAGTGACATTGCAAAGACTCTCTAAGGTACTTCAGAGGCCTGGGGACATGTGAAGATAGGCCAGTCTGCCATCCAGTCTGCCATCCAGACTACCATTTTATTGATATCTGGAATGGATAGGACACATGGAGAACAGAGCATAAATGTCTCCAATCTTGCTTCAAAATCGATATTCCGAAATGCTTATACGAGAAAGTTAAAAACCTTTTCTTTCATCTTGCCACTGTGTCAATTCTGGTTTACCTCACATATGTTTCTCTGGGATGACTTTTCTTCCCGCTTTAGTTCCTTACTAGATGTCTTAGAGCTTCAGCCTTCCCCCGGCTCCAGGTTTAGCAGATCAAGTACTTGGAATTAGTATAGATCTTAGACATCCACTAGGGAGGAATGCTGACACATTTTTGGATTAAGTGGTTTGTTTAACAGAAAAGGAGATTGCATAGAAAGTAGGCAGTAAAATTTTAAAATTTGGGGTCAACTATGACTATAAACCCCAATACTTTTGTGGGGAATCACTGAATACTTAAATGCCCTTAACACCACCCCAATACTGATTGCCCACCCCACTGTAAGCAATGAGTAAGAGGTAGCTATTACTTTTGTGATGATGAGGATGATGTTAATGATGGATAGATGGCCAATCGGAGTGTTCTCAAAGATTATTCAGATTTTTTAAGGTACATTAAAAAAATCAAAAGGGGAAAGTCAAACTGGAAAAATGTTTGTATCTGTTTACTCTGGATACATAAAATGAATGATATCTGTGATTTCTATTTGTCCCTCAATATTCATTCTTCCCTTCTTTCTATTAGTAACAGAACTACCTGAGTTTGACTCAGCCAAAGACTACATATCCCAATCTGCTTTGCAGCTAGGTTTGGCCATGCCACCATCTGGCACGTGTAAGTGGCAAGTGCAACCTCCAGGTCACATACTTGAAAGGAAACTCCTTGCCCTTCACTTTCTTGTTCCTTTTCTCATGAGAATTGAGTGAGTGTCAATCATGTGAGCAAGGAAAACAAAGATAGAAGAACACCAAGGACTTGGATGACCTTGTGGAGCAAAGCCATCTACCTCCAGACTGTTACACGGGAGCCGCTAATTTCTATTTTGTTTCAGCCACTCTGTTTCTGAGTCTCTTCATTATTTATAGCAAGTTAGCCTAATACATGAAATAAAATACCTGGTACAATGCCTGCCAACTATAAAAGAAAATGACACATTTTAAAAAGAAGCACAAATGAGAGAGTGGCATGGACATATATACACTACCAAACGTAAAATCAATAGCCAGTGGGAAGCAGCTGTCTAGCACAGGGAGATCAGCTCAGTGCTCTGTGACCACCTAGAGGGGTGGATAGGGAGGGTGGGAGGGAGACGCAAGAGGGAGGAGATATGGGGATGTATGTATATGTATAGCTGATTCACCTTGTTATACAGCAGCAACCAATACAACATTGTAAATCAACTATACTCCAATAAAGATGTTAAAAAAAGAAAAAGATGCAATTAAAACAAAATACAGTTGACCCTCGAACAACTTTCTAGAGAGTTTTTATCATAAATGGGTGTTGAATTTTGTCGAAAGCTTTTTCTGCATCTATTGAGATTGTCATACACTACCAAATGTAAAATAGATAGTGGGAAGCAGCTGCATATCACAGGGAGACCACCTCATGCTTTGTGACCACCTAGAGGGGTGGGATGGGGGGGGTGGGAGGGAGGCCCAAGAGGGAGGGGATATGGGTATATATGTATACGTATAGCTGTTTCACTTTGTTATATAGCAGAAACTAACACACCATTGTAAAGCAATTATACTCCAATAAAGATGGTAAGTAAATAAATAAATAAAAAGCAGCACAAATAATAAAAATACATCATTAAAGATGATATATCTAAAAATGTGGGGGGGAAGCATCAGTTGATACCAAATGATGCATTATTTGTTATCAGCACCTAATACAAGAAAGGAAAGAGAATTGCTGTTCTTCAGGATGTACTTTTGATTACTTCCAGAAACTGTTCTTTGAAAAACAAATGTATTTTAATCATTCTGTTTTCAATTTCCTTCACAAAACTTGAGACCTCCACAGTTTTAAAGAGCAGAGTGTTGGAGATGTTCACTAGAAAGGTGTCTGAGAGTTTTCTTTTAACACACTTTCTTTGGCCAAAAATGTCAGGACTACTCAAGTAACAGAACATTCGCCATTATTGTCATTGGTTTCCCATCCCCATTCCTCAGAGGATGAAGATATTCTCCTTTTGGATGTCAGTACCCCCTCAGAATTGACCTTTACGCCCCACCATGAAGGATGCATGAACAGCCACACCGTGAAAAACCTCAGGTTCCAAACCATACCCAGGAAAACAAATGATAATTGCCTAGATAAGGCTTGAGCCAAGACTACATTTGTCTTCTTAGTTTCAGCCTCCTTCATCTTTATGCCAACCAGGAAAACTATTAAGCCCATGGTAACTACAGAAAAATAGGTCTTTGTGACTGGACTTTAGGCATAAGCCTAAGATTCTAGACCAATGATAAAACAGCAATTGCCCTGATAGCCCAGATGGACCACTCTCCTTCAAATCCCCTGAATAAAACCTTAGCTTGGACACTTGACCTAGGTCAGGTTACAAGAGCTGTTCATGAATCAATCACCCAGTTTCTGTATCTTACTTTTTCTCTAGTCTGTTCTTCTTGTCACTTCAGTCCTTTCTCTTCTTGTCATCATATGGTTTATATTTGACTCAGAGTCATCTTAAATTCTTGGTTGTCTGCACATTTGTATTTTCTCTCTCATGAGCCAGCATCCATGCTGCCTGAATTTTCTTCAACATACATAACATTGCTTTTCTTAAAATAAAATTGAGCTACATAGATAATACAGATGGTTCTTGGGAGGCGTGTGTCATCATATCTTCAGTACATAATGTAATTGGTGCATAATATCAAAGAAACACGCCTCCAAGTTCTCAGACCATTATATGTATACCAAAACCCAGAGAGGAGAGGAGGACTCTTATAGGAAGTGTCTGGTTTTTTAAAAAATATATATTTTATTTATTTATTTATTTTGGCTGCACCTGGTCTTAGTTGCGGCACGTGGGCTCTTCATTGCAGCATGTTTAGTTGCGGCATACGGGATCTTTAGTTGCGGCATGTGAACTCTTAGTTGCGGCATGTGGGACCTAGTTCCCCGACTAGAGACCGAACCCAGGCCCTCTGCATTGGGAGCATGGAGTCTTACCCACTGGATCACCACGGAAGTCCACAGGAAATGTCTGTTTTTTAACTCAGCCTTAAAAGCAGCGTTAAAACAAAATCTCAAGCAGTGAACTGAAGATCTTATTTTTCAGTGCAAAGATTCAGGAGCAGCTGGTTCATAAAGTATCAGTTCAGATCTCTTTTGGGGAACCTAAGTTGCCAAAAAATATGTGAAAACCCACAAGCTAATTGAAACGCAAAGTTCTCCCAAGGTAAAAGTTAAATACCAATGATATCTTATCTTGATGGTTCCAATGTTCTTAAAGTTGCTGCCTGGTGAGAATAACTTTGTTCCACAATAACTTGCTACACAGAAGCATCTTTTGTTAAATTGTGAGTCCTTGACCAAAAAGTTTTCTTTAAATAAAATTTCTAAAAGATCATGCAGAAGAAAGAGCAGCTAGACACTTGTGTTTAGCAATTTTCTTTTTAGATTTTTAAAACCGTGATCAGATGGCTAGGCTTTGTGCCAAATTATGAAGACTGAGCTTATGTGAATGACACTGTAACCATAGAAACCTACTCCCTAATATACATATTTGGCCCTGACCTTTCACCTCTTTTGGGCCACACCTATGTTTTCAGCTATGTATAGTTATTTTCATTTGAGTTTCTCAAATTTCGGTCTCCTCAAACCCTTTATTTAAAAATAAACTCATGATTTCCTCAGCTTTCTATTTCTCTTGTTATTGTTCATCTATGCTTCCAACCTAGAAATCTTGGTGTCACCTTGAATACCCACCTTTCCTCCATTAACAGACATTTATCGAGCATCTACCGTGGGCCAGGTCCCATGCAAAGTGCTGGGGTATGGTGTCGGCGCTCAAGGAGTTCTATTTTCAGATTGTAACTGAGTTGAATTGTTACCTGATTTACATGAAGGCATATAGAAAACAATGAATGTTGGCTGCTATTAATATTGCCAGTGTTTTTTTTTTTTTTTTTTTTTTTTTTGCGGTAGGCGGGCCTCTCACTGTTGTGGCCTCTCCCGTTTGCGGAGCACAGGCTCCGGACGCGCAGGCTCAGCGGCCATGGCTCACGGGCCCAGCCGCTCCGCGGCATGTGGGATCTTCCCGGACCGGGGCACGAACCCGTGTCCCCCGCGTCGGCAGGCGGACTCTCAACCACTGTGCCACCAGGGAAGCCCCTAAATCCTAACTCTTAAAACCTGATGCTTAAAATATTGCAGCAGTTTTTCCTTGTCTTCAAAGAGTATGCATGGTTACATGTGATCATTTTAGTCTTGTTATTTAGTCTACCCGCTGAATTTGCTGTGTTTAGGCCTAACATTACAGTCTTTTATGAATATTCTCAGCCCCATCCGTCTTGTGTCAGATTCTGCAGAAGCAGGGATTTGGTTGTAAATAATATGTTGAGGAAATGCTCTTTAGGAAACACCTATCAGTGAGTGAGAGAAGCATGATAAAAGGGAAAAGAACCAGGAAAAGCTGCGGTCTCAGATTAAAGTCAAACCTTGATCTGATCCATGGGATTAGGATTCTGGAGCATAAACCACACTGCAGAGTTGTTCCCACTTTTGTCAAGAAGTCAGCCTTTCACACCTCTATCAGTGGTTCAGAAGTTATGGGCCACCCCCAACCTGGGGCACAACTGCTCGGGAGAGGCAGCTCTGACAGCTGAGGGCAATTCCCCCAAGAAAGGGGGACAACTGTGAGATTTTAGCAGCTGCTTGGTGGGTGCACTGGTGAGATCTGGGCAGGACACTAACAGAGCTGGCTATATCACTTGTTTTCTTTTTTTTTAATTAAAAATTTTTAATTTTATATTGGAGTATAGTTGATTAACAGTGCTGTTAGTTGCAGGTGTACAGCAAAGGGATTCAGTTATATGTATACAAGCATCTATTCTTTTTCATATTCTTTTCCCATTTAGGTTATTACAGAATATTGAGCAGAATTCCCTGTGCTATACAGTACATCCTTGTTGCTTATCTATTTTAAATATAGCAGTGTGTACATGTCAATTCCCAAACTCCCTAACTATCCCTCACCCCCACCCTTCCCCCCTGGTAACCATAAATTCTGTTCTTTAAGTCTGTGAGTCTGTTTCTCTTTTGTAAAGAAGTTCATTTGTATCATTTTTAAAGATTCCGCATATAAGCGATATCATACGTATAGCAGTTGTTTTCAAATTTTAGTATACACCAGGATTACCTGGTGGGCTTGTTAAAACAGATTGCTGGGCCCCAAGATCAGAGTTTCTGATTCATTTGTTTTGCCTGAGGTAAACCCAGGAATTTGCATTCATAACAAGTTCCCAGGTAATGCTGAGGTTGCTGGTTTCAGGATCATACTTTGAGAACCAGTGCTTTATACAGAATAACATCTCATCATAGATATTCAATCAACCTTGATGAATTTAATTGAATCCTGCATAGGACTGCCAGATAAAATATAGGATGCCCAGTTAAATTTGAATTTCATGTAAGCCACAGATCATTTTTAGTATAAATACAACTATTCTATCATATACTCCATATACAAATATATGTTTATATGTAATATAAATATAAACGCAAAGCATAAATATGTCCCAAATATTGCATGGGGCATACTTACACAAAAAATTGTTGTTTCTCTGAAATTCCCATTTAAATATAAATGTATTAGCTAAAGCTGGCAACTCTAATCCTGCATCATCATGAGTACAAGTGTAGAGAAAGTGTTGTGTCACGAGATCAGTGTATTCGTGACGAAAATAAAAGTAGAGAATAAAAAAATTGAAATTGGTGGGAAATGACCAGTATTTGATGGGCTAACTCCTTCTGTGACAGAAACAACTGTGAATGACAAATAGCAAATAACGACAGATATAAAAAGTTCTGTGCCTTTGCAATCCATGATAATCAGGGAGAGGATATGGAAATCTATTGAGGAAATGGAAAGCTTTTGAATGTGGTACTGAGGGCCCAGCATCAGTGTCCTACGCCTGTTAGGGTACTATTAATTTAGGAGAAGGCTAGTTTAGAAGTTCAAAACCTCAAAAGCTAAGCCCGATAAACATGCTGTGAACGAAGATATTTTGCATTAATTTAATATGATGACCCTTTTTATTTAATACTGCGTCCTCTTTCTCTCACCTCTCTCCCTGCTCTATCTTTTCTTTGTCTACAGCAGTTATTTCCTTCCAATATATAATTTACCTATGTACTACGCTTATTGCCTGTTTCCCCCCTGCTAAAATGTAAGCTCCATGAGGGCAAGGATCTTTATTTGGTTCACTGATACACCTATCCTGAGAACCTAGAACAGTCTCTGACATGCACTAAGTACTCAATATGTATTTCTGAATGAATGAAGAGATGAATGAATGCTTCACAAGCAATGGCTTATTCCCTATGCTCTAGGTTCCCCGAGTTCAGGGTCATTTGAATCTAGTCAGGAAAGTGAGATCAGGTGGTGAAAGGTTAATGATTGCTACAGGATTCTCTATGACACCAGTTACTGTGCGAGATAGGGGCTGGTGTTGGGAGCGGGTATTTACCTGAACGGATTTTCAGTATATTCGAAACTGGTCTGTTTGGAGGAAGAGATGCTTGATAGAACAGATCAACAAGGAGGAGATGGGTGTGCTTGATTTTAGAGCTGGAAAGGACAGCCCCACACTGATTGATTGACGGCAGAAACTGCGCAGCGGTGTTGCTCCTTGGTGACCAGCCTTTTGAAGCTCTTATCACTCAATCTCTGGTTATCTGGCCCTTCCAGACTGGAGTGTACCCTTCTTAGTGGGCAGCTCCTATCAGCCCAGGGCAGTTCTCCAGAGAAGAGGGGCAACTGTGAGCCCTCAGCAGCCGACAGACACTCATAGCAGCTGCTCGTAAATGTTTCCAGGGACTGTAACCTTAAAACTCTCCCTTTGGACTTCTGTACGCATCGACTTATATATAGCTCTTTTGAATTTATCCTCTCCTTAATTGTAGGAGTATTTGTATTTAGGCAATGGGAGGAGAGAGGCCCTGGTGGAAGAGTTTGAGTTGGGAGAGAGAGGCCAGGATAGCTAAGAGAGGGCTGAATGGGAGTGAAGGCACAAGGTTGGGGGGTGGGCTGGCAGGGCAGCAGGGAGGGGGATTCAAGGTAGAGACATTGGAAAAGTAAGTGGGAAAGATGGTCCTGTGTCTGGCCTGGGAAGATTCTCTGTCTCTGGCTTGCAAAGGGAATACATCTGTGACACAATGGCTCCACGTTGCTTCATTCTTGGCAACTCTCGGGACCAAAGAACCCCACACTGCAGGTGCATTAAAACGGCCCCTACCTAATTCTCCACCTATGACAGTCACTTTCAAACGTTTTTACTTGCATAGCCTCTAAAAGAATTTTGAAAAAACTATATGCCCCATAACATATCTTAAAGTTGACACCTACCAACTCTTTATGGAGGGATTTATGAAAGTTTACATACTGCCAATGATGCGATTTCTGGCATATTGCAAATATTGATATTCAAAAAGAAACTGCTGCATCCCTCGTTTAGGTGGAACCAAATCCCATCGCAGTTTAATATCCACAATTATCCATTCAAAAGATACATGAACAAACTCCTTCTGCATAGTCAGAAATTGTATACCTTTTTCTCTTGAACTCTTACTTTCATTCTACTCACTCCACAGAATTGTATCCTTATGTAATATATTTTTAGTCGTGAAAGTCTTTGATCATTGCATCCTAATCTCTGTTATAGAAACATACATAAACTTACATTGTAAAAAAAATGCTTATTTCCTGTGACTGTAAGGCTCTGAGTCTTTGGGACTGTTTTCATTATAATCATTAGTACATAATTAAAATAACACAAATACGTGATAAAACTTTATAATTAATAAACATAAAATAGACTGTTATTGGGGATATATCTTGATATGCTGGAAGGGGATTTTTATTTTATTTTATTGCCTCACCGTGCAGCATGCAGGATCTTATTTCCCGACCAGGGATCAAACCCACGCCCCCTGCAGTGGAAGGGTGGAGTCTTAACCACTGGACCAGCAGGGATGTCCCCGAAGGGGATTTTTTAAAAAAGTAGCTCTTTTCTCTGTGGATGAATGTTACTTATTGTTAGAATGAGACCAAGCTCAGCATTTTCAATACATTTAAGTGTTGAGAAATCTTGTTTACATAAGTAAGTGGATGGGAATGAACACAGTTTAGTTAAAACAATACCATGGGCTTCCCTGGTGGCGCAGTGGTTGAGAGTCCACCTGCCGATGCAGGGGACACGGGTTCGTGTCCCGGTCCGGGAAGATCCCACATGCCGCGGAGCGGCTGGGCCCATGAGCCATGGTCGCTGAGCCTGCACGTCCGGAGCCTGTGATCCGCAACAGGAGAGGCCACAACAGTGAGAAGCCCGCGTACCGCAAAAAAAAAAAAAAAAAAATCGTTCAGTTGAGCACTATCTAAATACTATCTCAAAAAATTACATAATGGTCTATCATCAAAATTATATGTAATGACCTATCAAATGACAACATAGTTAGACTCTCCTCTGATTTTGCTGAAAGCAGGGCATTAAAAACTACAGTCAGCCCTCCATATCCTGTGGGTTCTGCATCTGTGGCTAGAGAGGGCCAGCTATACTTGGTTTACAAAAGGATTTGTTATTGCATCTTTAAAGTAATATATTTTCTCAATATCAACACCAATATTTTCAATGGTCTCTTTGTTTGGTGTCCAGGAGGTTTTTCTACCTTGGGACCAGGCACCAAGGTAAGCCTTGACCTGAGTTAGAGACATGCTGTTCTCTTATAAAGTGGGAAAAGGGAAGGTGGGGAAGTAGGACCATCAGGTATGTTCTCATGCAGATCAAGTTCAGGAAAGAGTACACATGGAAGTTGAAAATCTGGAAATTGGTTAAAAACAAACAGACACAAACAAAACCTGCCTACGTAGTTCTTTAAAGTCTTCATGTATCCTAGAAGTATGTGTACCCAGTTGGAACAACATTGACCCACAGAACAGAATAATGTGAAAAGCAGGGGATTGGAGAAAGGAGGAAGGCAGTATCCCTACTGACTCCATCAAAACACTATAATATGATTTTTTAAAGAGTCAGTGTTGAGTCATTGCGATAGGGGACCCCAAAACTCATATACTCAATCTAGAGCTCAACATGCACGCATTGCTCATGTCCTTGGGACTAGGATTCATTTACTTATATTCAGACTCAAGTATAGAAGATGGTACAGAGGTGGGAGGGGGAGATGGTTGCAGAAATGCCATTGGCCCTTTGGACAAAGGAACTCAGTATAGAAAAGGGAGGGTGAGAACCACAAATAAAGTTACCCATTTACCTGGTTTCACAGATTCTCCTTAACTGCATGGGTTAAATAAATCTCTTTGAAATGCTTTAGGTAGTATATGGCACACAGCTTAGATTCAGGGAACAATCGACCTATCAGAGGCAGCTCATGTAATTTCTCTTTAAGTGATCTAACGATCCACTTCTAGCCTGGCTTAGTGATTTGGACTTGAGTAGATAAAGTTCTACCCCAGCATGTTTTCAACTGTGTTCCAAGGGACACTCAGGGCAGAGTGCTCCAGAGTTCTGCAAACAATGGCATATTTTGCCAAAATATTTAAACTTCCTGAGGAATTGTTTCATCACTTCTATTTTAAACATTAAGGTTTAGAGAAAGATTTCGTTGGGAAAAAGTGTTCTGTTGCTGAAAACACACACACACACACACACACACACACACACACACATACATGCACCCAAGCCATTCACTGAACACGCAATTAATTTCATTCCTTATTTGTGTCCTAGCACATGTTATTTCTTCTGCCTGGGATAACCAAAGCTCATCTTCTCACCCAACCCTTCCAGACAAAAGATGTTTTCTTTCTCTTTTAGATAGTCTTTTGTATTTACTATTCTTACAGCACTTCCCATACTGTACCATAACTCTATTATTACATGTACTGGCAATTCAACTTTCTAAATATCTCTTGAATATGTCCTTTCTTCTCCATTCCCTCTACCAATGCTTTAGTTCAGTTTATCATCTTCTCTCATCTCGATCATGGCAACAGCATCCGGTCGTGACTCTTCCTATCTATTTTTCCATACTGCCACAAAGGTGACCCATCTAAGACCATATTCTGATCATATCATGCCCCTACTTACAACATTTTGCATATCTTATTGCCCTAAATGACAGAGCCCATGATTCTGAGTCTAGCTAACTTGTCCTTTTTTCCTCCTCAGGCTTCTTTCACTATTCTCCTTACCTTACCTGTGAATCCTAAGTTGTAGTCATGCAGAATTACTGATGATTCAACCAGAAAGCCATGTTTTCTCAAGGTTTTGTGCCTTTATAAACACTGCCCTCTCTACCTGAGATAGCTGTTCTCTAGTATTTAGTGAGCTTAATTCCTGCAGACCCTTTACATCCCCACTTAGACGTTACTTCTTCTGGGAAGCTTTTCTGACACTAAAGGTATTTTCTTTTGTGATCACATAGTTCTCCTCCACCCTTATTTACCACATTTCAAAGTAATTGTCTGTGTTTGTGTTTGTCTCTACCATAAGACTCTTAAGTCTTTTTTGAGGGGGTATACGGTTTTCATGTTTTATTGTACTTACATTTAAATTTCACCATTAAATACGTGCATAAGTATATGCTGGCCTTATGTCCAGATTTTTGAGATGTAAAGATAATTGGATGGATGGCTCTAAGGATGTAATATATTAGACACTGCAGAATACATTAAACAATTAGAGAATCCAGGGGGTGGTAAATTTCTGCCTATATACATTTACACATTTAGTGGCACTAGTAAACACTATCGGGACAAGAAGACATGTAAAACTTTGGGTTGCAATTAGAGGAAAAATCCATTCAGGACTGAACTGAGAGGTCCTTGGTTGCTGAGAGAATCTCCTCTTGACTTCACACTTTAGACAAACTAAGAAGTCTTTGTCAGTATACACAAACCACTGATTTGTACAAAATCCCTGTTTGTCAGGAGAGACATTAGCAACAGGACAGATTAAGGAATTCGCTCATGCCAGTTCGGATTGTGGCGGCCGGCCACAAAGTGAGCACGGCTGGCTGGAGACTGGAAATCCAGCTGGATGTTGTAGCTCAAGTCTGGGGTCTGTAGATTCAAACAGCAGGCTGGAAACTCAGTCTAGAGACAGAGCTGGTTAGTGCATTCCTCAAAAATCATTGTTTTCCAAACAAGTTCCTAGGATGCTTTCCTCAAGCAGAGCATAAGTCTTGTCAGTCTTAAGGGCAGGGACTGTATCTTCATTATCTCTGTTGCTCCATTTCCTAGTACAACGCCTTGCACAAAGTAGTTTTCAATAACTAGTTTTTGAACAACAAATGAGGGATGAATGTTTGGGAGGAGAATGTATGTCTGGCCTAGGGTAGGCTTAGGGTATCTATTTTACTTTGGGGTCCTGGGTCATTCCCAACGAAGAGGCCATGGGGCTTTAGAGCATGATGTAGGGAGCCAGGGGTTTTCTAGGCTATGTCCAGAAAGGGTTAGCTTCCATATAATCTACACAAATTTATGTAGTTATTTGCATTAAAACTAGATTAAATAGAGCTTCAGAGTCTAACAGCCACTGCAGTACACACTACAGCATAATCAGTAGCAGTAAATGAAGACATTAGGAAAATGAGATTTGCTGAAAGGCTAAAGGAGAAAGGAATCTGGGTGCTATAGAGACCAAACAGTAGTCACAGCTGTTGACTCTACGGGACAACAGAACAAGAGGGGGATAAAAAGAGCAATAAAAGGCCATTGAAAGCACACCTGTTATAGTAGGAGACAGGCCTTGGACAGTATCCGGTTACATGCCTAGGACAATTTGCCTCTTATTTATTTTAAACTCTGAGCAATCTAGGGATAAAATTGGACTAAGATGGGGCATTGTTCTAACATTTCCTATTGGCAATATCCTTTCTGTATTACTGAACAAAGAAATATATATATATATATATATATATATATATATATATATATATATATATATAGTTAAACACAAAGCAAAGGCAATTTATCTTTTAAAATACCTGTGTAAAATGTAAACAATATAAGAAAAAGAAAATTATTGAGCCACTAACCATCCAACTCAAATGTGATCTCACTGTTAACCTTTTCTGATGTCCTATCTTGCCACTAAATAGAATTTGGGGAAATCTTATTATCCAGATGTTATTGTTAAAATAATTCTTTCATCTTTAGCCTCACAGATGGTTTAGATCCACAGGAATCTAGTTTGATAATGTAAGTACCATATTCTAAAGATTTCTCAAAGTAAGCGGATAGTTTAATAAAGCAGATAATATATACAGACAACCACAAATATTTAGATAAAAATGGAAACATTCAGTCAAAAATCTGGATTTATGTCTACATGATGACAGAATAAAATTTCCATTTTTCACGCAACATTTTTGCTGTAACCATGTGGACGCTGCAAAAACATCTTTTTAAAGTTATTAATTTCTTTGTATAGAAGAGATTATTGCTGTACCAACAAGAGCAACAAGCCAAGTTTGACAATATTAATTCATACTAAGTCAGGCCCTAACAGGAAGAAGAACTTCCTATAGCGCTTCTATATTTTTCTGTTTGATGTGTTTGCTATTAGGTGAACCAAAGATTTCCTAATTGCCAACATTCATAGTTTACATAGTATCAATTCTAGTGGCATTCATTCCTTCATTTGTTCATTTGAAAATTAAACTGGGAGTAGAAGGAGAGTGTGTTGAAGGATATTCCCAAAAGAACAGCATGTGCAGAGGATCTGACTTGGTAAGGAACTTGGCATGTTGAAGGATGTAAAAGAAGGCCAGAATAGTTCAAGGATAGTGAGTAAGGGCTCTTGGGCTTTACCCTAAGAGTTATAGGAAATCACTGAATGGTTTTCATGTTCAAGAATGACACAATCTTATTTATGTGTCTAAAAGGTCACTAGGTGGATAGTGTGCAAAATGGATCAGAGAGCTAGGCAAGGCTAGAGGTAGGTGCAGTGATACCTGTTGGTTTGCCCTACAGTCCTGGCAATGGAGATGGAGAGAAGTGGACAGATTTGAGGGAGACGTCAGAGGCAGAATCAATAGGATATGGTTATTAACTGATGGCAGAAGAAAGACTGTGAGTTTGAAATTGACTCCTGGTTTTCTGACTTGAGTAACTGGGCGATAGTGGTGCCTTTGTGAAATGCAAAGCTCTGAAGGAAGAACAGGGAAGGAGGTATAAATCTTCTATAAACTTTTTGTCCTGATGAATTTTTGGTGCCTATCAGATACGTGCAGTAGGCAGGTTTCAGGTTCAGTATGAAAATCTAGGATGGTGTCACTGGTATATAACTGAAACCCTGGGAAAGCATGAAATCAACTAAGGAGAAAAGGCCGTACCCCAAGGAACTCCAACATTTAAAGTTTGGTCAAAAATGGAAGAACCAACAAAGATGCCAGAGGAATAGCCAGATAAAAGGAAGAAAAGTAGAAGAGGGTGACATCATAGAAATCAAGGGAACACTATTTCAAGGAGGGTGTGATCTTCTAAGACAAAGACTGAAAGAATGCCACATGTAAGATTCTCTCTAGTCAGGGTCCCATCATGCCCTCACACTTTTACCTGAATTATATGGTGTAAATACACTGACAAGGTGGCTCCACTAAATCTATAGGACTGAGGCATATGGAGAAAAATGATTCTCCTCTTGAATCTAATAAAGCTTATGGAGAAATGCCCTGGGTGTTTTTCCACAGGCATGTGACAAACTACCTTCCTTTCTTAGACAGGAGAATCAGACTTCCTACTTATGATTTATTAGGACCCACATGTGCCAAACACACTGAACTCAACAAAAAAGAATTAGATTATTTCCTAAGGGAGAAAGAAATACACTTCTCAGGGGAAAATGTCCACAGGGACACAGATTATTATGTCAGTGTTTGTCAAACAGGCACAGGACACAGATCAAAGAGCAGAAAACACTGAAAAATGGTTCTTGAGCTAAAACTCCCTAAAGTTTGTGGATTTCTGGGAGTATGAAGCCCTTTGAGTGAAGAGTTTAAGCTGTACACAAAGTTGGAGTTCACTTAGGATCAGATATCAAAGATGATCTTGCTTACTTCAAATGATTTAACTGGATACTGGCTGAAGAGAGCTTAGGCTAAAAAGGAATTAGTAATGTTGTGACTAAGATTCTGACAGATGTGAATAACAGGAAGAAGAACTCTGGGGCAATCCAGAAAGGAAAAAAATGGAAAAGAGGCTGAATAGATACAAACTGCTGATTACTTTGACTGAAGTTTATCCCAACTATGAATTCAAATAATAGATATATCATTTCAGAAAAACAAATCTCTTGTAGTGAAGAAAAACTGCACAGTGTTCAATTTCTAAGCCCGTGACATTAATAAAAGCTTTTAGAGAGAGAACAAGGGTAGGGGGAGGGAGGGAGGGGTGAGAGGGAGAGAGGGGGAGGAAGGGGGGGAGAGAGAGAGAGAGAGAGAGAGAGAGAGAGAGAGAGAAATTGATTCTGAGAAATTGACTGTGTGTCTGCCTGATTTGGACGAAATCACAAAGAAAACACTGGCAAGAGATCAGGCCTCCTGGAATCCATTAACTACAAAGAAGGAGAAAAATATCTAAATGTTGGTTGCAGATCAGCATGATATATTCAAAGATTTGAGCAGAACTATTTAAGGGTGAGCAGACCTAGCAATAAAATTTCATAATCAGCACTCATAAAAATAAGAACAGAAATTTGCTAGGTTAGAGAGCAACTACTACTACTACATATGTTGGATCCCATACATGGTTCTTAACCAGAAACAACGATCTTGGTGGGCCATTTATTCCTGATTTCTTTTCTCGCCTCCACTAGTTGCTATAGTCACAATTATAGTTTTTGAAGGTGTGCTCAGAATAAAGACTAATCTTCTGACCAACTAAACCACAGACTCAGAATAGAAATGAGGGCTAATCTAGGCTGGGAGATGATCACTGTGACAGTCATGTCCCACACCCATACCTCCTTTGATTGATAAATCCAATAGGCAAGAGCTGTATGGTAGAATGTATTTGACTTGAAAGTGTAGTTTGCTTTAATGAGAAGTATCAGAAAGAAAATAGAGATCAGATAGGCAAGATGCCAAGGACAGGGAAGTCAGCTAACACAGGATAGAACAGGTTAGCACTGGAGGCTTAAACAGCCTAGAACAATCATTTCTGACCTTTTAGAAAATGGAGACTGCTCATTACTAATAAGACAATAACTAATTGTCTTGTTGAAACGTTGAAAAAGCAGTAATTTTTCATTCTAGAAAAATTTTAATAAATAAATATAAACAAAAAGAAGAAAAAAATGCACACAATACCACTTCCAGAGATAGCTACAATTAGCTCCTTGGTGTACATCCCATAAAATCTTTTTTCTATGAATATACAGATATGTGTGTGTGTGTGTGTGTGTGTGTATGCTGTTATTGAATTTTTTTTTTTTTTGTGGTACCCAGACTTCTCACTGTTGTGGCCTCTCCCGTTGTGGAGCACAGGCTCTGGACGCGCAGGCCCAGCAGCCATGGCTCACGGGCCCAGCTGCTCCGCGGCATGTGGGATCTTCCCGGACTGGGGCTCGAACCCGTGCCCCCTGCATCGGCACACGGACTCTCAACCATTGTGCCACCAGGGAAGCCCTGCTGTTACTGAATTTTAATCAGAATTTTCACTTATGATATTTTTATGAACAACTTTCTATTACAATAAATATCCACAATACTATTTTTTCTACATAGTATTACATCATAAGGGCCTATCACAATTTATTTTACTAATTTATTGTTGAACAAGTTTGATGTTTCTAGTTTTTTGCTACTATGAAGAATACTACAGTGAATATCACTGAACACATTCTTTCTTTAAGGATCCCTTTCTAATGTCAAACATATAAAACTGGGACAACTGTATATCCACGTGCAAAAGACAGATCTTGTACCCCTACCACACACTAGATACTAAAATTAACTCTAAATGGATCTAAGAGCTAGAACTACACAGCTTTTAGAAGAAAACAGAGAGGTAAAACTTCATAACCTTGGATTTGGCCATGATTTCTTAGATATGACCCCAGAAGCACAATCAACAAAAGAAAAAGAAAATGGACTTCATCAAAATTAAAAATTTTTCTGCATCAAAGAACAGTATCAAGATAGTGAAAAGGCAATCCACAGAATGGGAGGATAGTGATGCAAATCACATATCTGATTAGAGTCTAGTATCCAGATTATTTAAAACCTCCTATAATTCAATACCTAAAAAGAAAACAACCCAATGAAAATTTGGGCATAAGACCTGAATAGATGTTTCTCCAAAGAAGATATACAAATGTCCAATAAGCACATGAAAAGATGCTCAACATCACTAACCATTAGGGAAATGCAAATCAAAACATGATGAGATACCAATTCACACTCATTAGGATGGCTACTATATATTAATTTTGTATCCTAGGTATTTTATTCTTTTTGATGTGAAGGATGGCTACTATAAAAAAAAAAAACCCAGAAAATAATAAGTGTTGGCTAGGATGTGGAGAAACGGACTCTGGTACATTGCTGGTGGGAATGTAAAATGGTGCAGACACTGTGGAAAACAGCTTGACAGCTTCTTAATAAGTTAAACATAGATCTACCATAGAATTACCAAATCAGCAATTCTATTCCTGGATAAATACCCACAAAGAATTGAGGGCAGGTGTTCAAACAAAGACATAAATACCCATGTTCATAGTGACACTATTCAAATTCACTAGTCAAAACACGGATGCAACGCAACCGTCCATCAGTGTATGAGTGGATAAACAAAATGTGTATACCCATATAATGGGCTATTATTCAGCCATGAAAAAGAATGAAGTACTGATGCATGCTGCAACATGGATGAACCTTGAAAACATGCTAAATAAAAGAAACTGGGCACTGAAGGAAACATATTATATAATTCCCTTTAAATGAAATATCCAGAATAAGCAAATCCTTAGAAACAGAATGCAGATTGGGGGTTTCTAGGAGCTGGAGGGAGGGGGTATTATGGAGTTATTGCTTAATGTGTAAGGGGTTTCCTTTTGGAGTGATAAAATTCTGGAACTAGACAGTGGTGATCATTACACTATATTGTGAATGTACTTAATGTCACTGAATTATACATTTTAAAATGGTTTAAATTGTAAATTTTGTATGTTCATTTTACCACAATAAAAATTAAATTAAAATGTATTTGTGGGCTTCCCTGGTGGCGCAGTGGTTGAGAGTCCACCTGCCGACTCAGGGGACATGGGTTTGTGCCCCAGTCCAGGAAGATCTCACATGCCGCGGAGTGGCTGGGCCCGTGAGCCATGGCTGCTGAGCCTGCACGTCTGGAGCCTGTGCTCCGCAATGGGAGAGGCCACAACAGTGAGAGGCCCATGTACCACAAAAAAATAAAAAAAGTATTTGTATAATACATTTGATACATCACTAATTAAAGTCCAAACTGAAAGCATTTCCACTAAGATCAGGAACAAGACAAGGTTGCCCACTCTCACCACTCTCATTCAACATAGTTTTGGAAGTTTTAGCCACAGCAATCAGAGAAGAAAAGGAAATAAAAGGAATCCAAATCAGAAAAGAAGAAGTAAAGATGTCACTGTTTGCAGATGACATGATACTATACATAGAGAATCCTAAAGATGCTACCAGAAAACTACTAGAGCTAATCAATGAATTTGGTAAAGTAGCAGGATACAAAATTAATGCACAGAAATCTCTGGCATTCCTATACACTAAGGATGAAAAATCTGAAAGTGAAATCAAGAAAACACTCCCATTTACCATTGCAACAAAAAGAATAAAATATCTAGGAATAAACCTACCTAAGGAGAAAAAAGATGTGTATGCAGAAAATTATAAGACACTGATGAAAGAAATTAAAGATGATACAAATAGATGGAGAGATATACCATGTTCTTGGATGGGAAGAATCAACATTGTGAAAATGACTCTACTACCCAAAGCAACCTACAGATTCAATGCAATCCCTATCAAACTACCACTGGCATTTTTCACAGAACGAGAACAAAAACTTTCACAATTTGTATGGAAACACAAAAGACCCCGAATAGCCAAAGCAATCTTGAGAATGAAAAACGGAGCTGGAGGAATCAGACTCCCTGACTTCAGACTATACTACAAAGCTACAGTAATCAAGACAGTATGGTACTGGCACAAAAACAGAAATATAGATCAATGGAACAGGATAGAAAGCCCAGAGATAAACCCATGCACATATGGTCACCTTATCTTTGATAAAGGAGGCAGGAACGTACAGTGGAGAAAGGATAGCCTCTTCAATAAGTGGTGCTGGGAAAACTGGACAGGTACATGTAAAAGTATGAGATTAGATCACTCCCTAACACCATACACAAAAATAAGCTCAAAATGGATTAAAGACCTAAATGTAAGGCCGGACACTATCAAACTCTTAGAGGAAAACATAGGCAGAACACTCTATGTCATAAATCACAGCAAGATCCTTTCTGACCCACCTCCTAGAGAAATGGAAATAAAAACAAAAATAAACAAATGGGACCTAATGAAACTTCAAAGCTTTTGCACAGCAAAGGAAACCATAAACAAGACCAAAAGACAACTCTCAGAATGGGAGAAAATATTTGCAAATGAAGCAACTGACAAAGGATTAATCTCCAAGATTTACAAGCAGCTCATGCAGCTCAATAACAAAAAAACAAACAACCCAATCCAAAAATGGGCAGAAGACCTAAACAGACATTTCTCCAAAGAAGATATACAGACTGCCAACAAACACATGAAAGAATGCTCAAAGTCACTAATCATTAGAGAAATGCAAATCAAAACTACAGTGAGATATCTTTTCACATCAGTCAGAATGGCCATCATCAAAAAGTCTAGAAACAATAAATGCTGGAGAGGGTGTGGAGAAAAGGGAACACTCTTGCACTGTTGGTGGGAATGTAAGTTCATACAGCCACTATGGAGAACAGTATGGCGGTTCCTTAAAAAACTACAAATAGAGCTACCATATGACCCAGCAATCCCACTACTGGGCATATACCCTGAGAAAACCATAATTCAAAAAGAGTCATGTACCAAAATGTTCATTGCAGCTCTATTTACAATAGCCAGGCGATGGAAACAACCTAAGTGTCCATCGACAGATGAATGGATAAAGAAGATGGGGCACATATATACAATGGAATATTACTCAGCCATAAAAAGAAACGAAATTGAGCTATTTGTAATGAGGTGGATAGACCTAGAGTCTGTCATACAGAGTGAAGTAAGTCAGAAAGAGAAAGACAAATACCGTACGCTAACACATATATATGGAATTTAAGAAAAAAAATGTCATGAAGAACCTAGGGGTAAGAGAGGAATAAAGACATAGACCTACTAGAGAATAGACTTGAGGATATGGGGAGGGGGAAGGGTTAGCTGTGACAAAACGAGAGCATGGCATTGACATATATACACTACCAAACGTAAAATAGATAGCTAGTGGGGAGCAGCCACATAGAACAGGGAGATCAGCTCGGTGCTTTGTGACCACCTAGAGGGGTGGGGTAGGGAGGGTGGGAGGGAGACGGAAGAGGGAAGAGATATGGGAACATATGTATATGTATAATTGATTCACTTTGTTATAAAGCAGAAACTAACACACCATTGTAAAGCAATTATACTCCAATAAAGATGTAAAAAAAAAAGTCCATAATCTACATGAAAATTCACTCTTTGTGTTGTAGAGTTCTATGAGTTTTTGACAAATGTGTGTCATGTATCCACCATTACAATATCGTATAGAATAGTTTCACTGCCCTGAAACGCCCCTGTGCTTTACCTATTTACCTCCCCCTACCACTGAACACCTGGCAGCCACTGATCTTTTTACTGTCTCTATAGTTTTGACTTTTTCCGGAATGTCATACAATTGGAAGCACAGAATATGCAGTCTTTCCACACTGTCTTCTTTCCCTTAGCAATGTGTATTTAAGATTCCTCCAGGTCTTTTCAGGGTTTGATGGCTCTTTTTTTTTTGTGTGTGAATTCATATTTTATATTTCCCTTCAACTAATATTTACTGAGCCTCTCTATCAGTGTCACTGTGGTTTTGACTTGCATTTCCCTTATGAATAATGATGTTGAGCATATTACCACATGCTTACTGGCCATTTACATATCTCCTTTGGAGAAATTTCATTCAGGTCCTCTGTCCTTTTAAAAACTGGGTCACTGGTCTTTTCACTTTTTACAACACTGAGTTGTAATAGTTCTTTATATATTCTAGATACAAGTTTCTTATCAGATATATGGTTTGCAAATATTTTCTCCCACTCTGTGGATTGTCTTTTCACTTTCATGGTGGTTTTAGCAGTACATTTTTGTGGTGCCTGTCCCTAGAACACTGAGCCACTTTGATACATGAGGTTCAAGATGAAAGCTGAGACTGCTTTTCTTTGTAAACAAATATGTCAGCGTTTACATACCCCGAAATGGTGTTTTTCACACGCAATTTGTTGTCTTGGTAGGATTTATTTATTTATTTATTCATTCATTCATTCCAGATATAATACTACCATTGTTTACATAGTTTATTGAAAACACAAGAGCTCAGTTACATTCTAGAATAGTGTTTCTCAAACTTTAGCGTGCTTCAGAATCACCTGGAGCACTTGTTATAATGCAGACTTGCCGGCCTCACCCTCACAGTTTCTGATTTAGTAGGTTTGAAGTGGAGCCCGGTAATTTGAATTTCTAACAAGTCTGCAGGTGAGGCTGACGCTGCTGGTGTGTGAGCCACATTTTGAGAACCACTGTCAGAGCAGCATTTCCCAAAATTTCTATCGGATATTAACAGCTGTTACGTGGTGGAAGGATTTTATTGTTATACAACTTTGAGAATAGTTGGGTTAAGGAGATTTGTTTACTGCAAGCCTTCTCTGAATTTCCAATCTGTGAGTGTGCATTTTCAACCACCGAGGGTGGAAACGTTGCAAACATTGTATGTTATTTCTAAACTTTTTGACTATGGGATGCTTTTTCAAAACCACTTTATTGAAGTATCATCAAAATATTTGTATATTTATTTTATAACTGCACATGGTGACAGTGTACAGTTTTATATGTTTTGACATACGTACACATCCGTGAAACCATCAGCACCACCACGTCACCTGCTGAGGTAATGAATCCTGATTAGTCTAAGTCAATCATAATAATCTCTTTCCCTTGCCAGTGTTTGAAGTATGGACATATAACAGTTTTCAGCAATGAGATATGAGGGGATGTTTTGGTGGGGTTTTTCTGGAAATAGTTTCCTCACTTTTAAAAAGATATGCACAGGAAGATATGGTCTCTGCTTCTACTAGTCATGGTTATGTCTAGATGTTATGGCTGCAACTACAGCAATCATCTTACGACTGTGAGTAGAATAAGTCTGAGGACAAAACTGACACTTTGAGGATGGCAGAGCACTTTGAAGACACTGAAGACAAGACAAAACAGAACCCTGGAGCCACATGACCTTGACACTTCTTGTTATGTTATGTGAATTAAGACATTGTCTTTACAGAGAAAGACAAATATGATATCGCTTATATGTGGAATCTAAAAAAGGGTACAAATGAACTTATCTATAAAACAGAAATGGAGTTACAGATGTAGAAAACAAACTTATGGTTACCAGGAGGTAAAGGGGGAGGGATAAATTGGGAGATTGTGATTGACATATACACACTACTATATGTAAAATAGATAACTAATAAGGACCTACTCTATAGCGTAAGGAACTCTACTCAATACTCTGTAATGGCCTATATGGGAAAAGAATCTAAAAAAGAATATATGTATAACTGGTTCACTTTGCTGTACACCTAAAACTGACACAGCTTGGTGCCTTATGAGTTGCAGAGTGCAACTTTATGTACCTCTCCTCATTTATGTGCCATCACATCTCTGGTCTTTGATTGCTAGAACTGTGCTCCGTCTTTCAATACTTGATTTTGGCCCTTCTTTGACTTTTGCAATTTAGCTCTACATTCAACTTTCAGCTTCCATTGACCCCCTAAATTAAGCTACTCTCACAGTTTAATAGAAGCCCCCCCTCACCCTGCCCAAGCCACTAATCCCAGTCCAGTAATTCTCAGCACCTTCTCTCATAACTGGCTCCTCTTCCTTTATTTCCCATTTGAAAGTATGATACCCCCTTCCATGCAGATGCCCAAGCTAGAAATTATCCTAGCTTCTTCCTTTTTTTCTCATCCTAACATCCTAAAAAAAAGTCACTGGAGACCTACTTTTTAAAAATTTTTTTATTGGAGTATAGTTGATCTACAATGCTGTGTTATTTTCTGCTGCACTGCAATGATGTTAGACCTTTTGCCTGGAATCCACGATTCTTGAGGAATGCTACCACTCACCCAGAGACAGAAGATGAGGTGTTAGGCACTGAAGGAATCTAGTAGTGTGAGGCCAAAACTGAGTCATACAGAACAAGCTGGCTGTACTCACCAGTCAGTTGGCAGAAGAGAGATTATTGCTTAGCCTGTACTCACACATCTATCAATCAAATACCACCTTCTCCATCATCAACCTTGTACTTGGTGATATTTATATGGGTTCCTAATTATTGTTCTTCCTGCAAATGGAGCTTTTAATGGGTTTCCAATGCTTTGAATTAAAAGAAAAATCCAAGATAGTGTGATTTCTCCACTCACCGTACAATGGTGTCACGAGAGACCCTCTCTATCCTCTGTAACTCTTTCAATGGCTCCACCACAACTGCTACTTTGCATGGTAGGAAAGTCCCCTTCTGCATCCCGATGTAATTAAGAGTAGGAAATCCTCATATCCAAGTGAGTGCTGTGATATGTTCTAAGACATCTTCTAACTTAATCAGTGCATCCTTGGTCCCACTCAACTGTCAAACTGGACCACACTCACTACCGTGCAGGTGGACATTAAGAAAATACACCACGGGCTTATGGGCCTGATGACTGGTAGCATCCCTATCAAAGGGCTCATGCTGTTCACCTCTCACTGCCTACTCTTCCCCTCTTTTCTCAGCTTCTTGTCTTTGCAATCTCATTCTCCTTGGAATCCCATTCTATTATTTCCTTTACCTTACTTCCAAGATATTCATTTGTTGTTTTAAAACCAGCATTGTTGTTCCTAGAATCCCAGATAAGTATGCCACATTACAGAATGTGAGTGGTTGTCTACTGGGGGTTTTTAAGCCACAAACAATTTATCCAACAAAATGTATTGAGCACTTATTATGTGCTCAGCTCTATTCTAGGTCCCATAGATACCATGAACAAATCAGGCAAAATTGCTGCCTCATGAACTTACATTATAGTTGGGGGGAGGGGACAGACATTTAACAACCTAAATAAGTAAAATATATGTTAAATGGTGATAAAGAAAAAATACATCAGAAAAAGTTTGATTGAAAGTGTGACTATCCTATTTAGATAGGACAGTCAGAGAAAACAGCATTGAAAGATTTGAATGAAGTGAGGGAGTGAGTCACATGGATATCTGTGGGCAGAATATTACAAGTAGAGAGAACAGCAAGTGAAGAGGATCTGAAGGAGGAAAAATGACTGGAGGGTTTCAGAAATAAAAGGCCAGTGTGGCTGACCTGAAGTGAGTATGGGGATGAGTGACTGGAAACGAATTCAGAGAGGAAACATAGATTTAGATCAGGTAGGGCCTTATGGGTCATTGCAACAGCTTTGGATTTTACTCTGAGAAATTTGGTGTTTGAGAAAACAAGTTATGTGATCTGACTTACATTTAACAGGATTGCTCTGGCTGCTTTGCTGAGAGTAGACGCTGCAGGAAGGTGAGCAAAAGTGGAAACAGGGAGACCAGTGAGACTATTGTAGTAATCCAGAAAAAATAATAACAGTTTGGACCAGGACAGTGGCAGTGGAAGTGGTAAGAAGTGGTTGCATTCTAGATATGTTTTGAAAGTATTGTTGACAGGACTTGTAGGTGAATAACGTGTGGGTCATGGGGAAAGGAGAAGAATAAGGTTGACAGATTTTTAGTTTGGACAATTAGAAAGATGGAGTTGCTCTTTACTAAGATAAGGAAAAAATGTGGGAAGAACAGGTTTGAGGGGCAATGACAGGAATTTGATTTCGGGTCTGTTAATGGTGTGGAGCCTATCAGACATCCAAATAGAGATGGTGGGTAAACAGTTGTATGTGTGAGTCTAGAGTTCAGGAGAGAAGTCCGATTATATGTATTTGGAAGTCATCAGCATACAGATACTATTTAAATAGTGGATGAGATTACCAAAGACTGCCTCAGGGTTCGTAAGGTTGGAAATGAGAATTGAACGTTGGATTTATCAATGTACAGGCCATTGGTGATCCCGAAAGAACTGTTTTTGTGGAACAATCATGTCAAAAGCCTGACTGCGATGGGCTCAACAGAGAATGGCAGTATGGACAGTTTTTAATTTTGAGGTGTTTTGCTATAAAGTAAAGAATAAAAATGAGGGGAGGAGTTGCTAGAGGGAGATATGGAATAAAGACTTTTTTCCACATGAGAGAAATAACAGTATTTCTTAAATGCTTATGGCAACGATTCAATAGAAAGTAGAAAATGGGTGATGTAAGAGAGAGGGGGATGAATTGCAGGGGTGATGTCCTCCAGTAGGTGAGTGGGGATGGGATCTAGTGGACAAGTGCAAGGGTTGGCGTTAGATAAGAATATGGGCAAACAGGCACAGTTCCACAGCATGTAGTTGGGTCTATGAGGTGGTAGGAATTGTGGGAGTTCTTTTCTATTTTACATTTTCTTTCAGGTGAGGGTAACAATGGGAGGAGGAAATGTTCAAAGTTTGAGGAGAGTAGAAACATGAAATAGTAATTTATGAGAGTGGGAGAATGAATGGACTAGGAAAATGTAGTATGATTCTTGAACAGCATTAAGGGTCTATTTGAAGTGGGTGTCTTTTTCCTCCATCTACATTCAGCAGCAGGGATGCAGATGTGGAATGGATAGAAAGTTAGATTTAACTGGAGTTGGGACTTTTCCAAGTGTGTAAGATGAAACAAAGGGTAGTTGAGCTTGAATGTGAGAGCGTGATTATAATGACTGGCCACTGTGATGGATAATTTGGGGAGTGGGACTATGAGCAGTTGATGGAATGTGAAGGTTGAAAGGCTGCCTCTGACTTGGGGTAGACAACAAACTTGACAGAGCACGGTACACTTACTGCCTGAGACCCATATTATTAATAAAAATTATATTATTACAGACAAATGGATGAATTTCCACAGTGACTACTTTGCCTATAACGACACTTACTTGAAAATATAAGTTCTGGCATGTGTGTTGAAAAAAAATCTAGTCACATTACTGAAGTAGTGTACTAGTCTCACCTCATTTATTCATTACTTTACCTCTGAAGGGCTTTAGCTGCTGAACAAGAATCTGTCAAACACTAAACATTCCTCAGAGGCTGTAAGTCCTAGAAGAATGAGGGTTTGAGTGAAAGCAGATGAAAGTCTAGAGATAGTAGGAAAGGGGATGAAGAGAAAGGTGGACTAGAAAGGAAGCAGCAGTCCTCGAAGATAAAAATGTCATTGGCAAATCAAACTAGGCAAGAAATAATATATTAAAAAAACTAAGAGGATGAACAAGAATAATAAGGGGGCAGTGCAGAAAGAAGCATGAAAGATATGGCAAGTATGGTAAAAGGATACAACAATATTACTGAGATTCTTCAGTGATGCTTCTGATAAAGTTGAATTTTCTTATAAATAAGGAATTTGAAAAGGATATTTATTTAGTGCTTAGTACATGCCAAGCATTTTATACGCATTTATTTATATTACACTCTTGAGGTCTAAAAGATAGATACCATTATTATCCCCATTTAACAGATGAAGAAACAGAGGAATAGAGATGTTAAATCACTTACCTGAGCCCCACAGCTCATCTCTCTGATTTCAAAGCCAGCACCCCTTCCATCTTATCAAAACCACCGCCAGGTGATTGAGACACTTTATATAAAAGTGTCCTTTTAAAAAAATTCTTTGAATCCATATTTATTTTTAATTTGCACAATAACTTATAATTACCAAATAGAACAGTATGTTCGCAATTGTGTCCATAAAGATAAGTACACTAACTGAAAGCCACAAGACAACTGAAAAGATTGATGGGAAATCCAAACACAAGTGAAAATGTTCCTCTGAGTTCACGCATTTTAGTGAGCATCAAACTCCACTAATTACTTCTATTTGTGTATATTATTCTTTATCTATGTTAATTAATTTCATCTGGATGGATCCTTTAATTTTATTTCATTTTCTATGTGGCCTTCTCCATAGATTTTAACATATCATTCATTGGCTGCTGCTCTGGGGTTGGATATCTACTAGTCAGCATGCAGGACCTCCCACTCTCTTCTCCCACATCATACCCTTCAATTTATTTTTCCAGATTGTAAAAGTTTACTGAATGGTCAAAAAGCCAGCCATTTGATTATACTTGCTACTACATTACGTCATGTCAATGATATTTTAAAATAAAAAACGAATGATATCTGAAATATTATTAGAAAAGTAAATAGTCAATTTAAGGCATTTTAGATGAAAACTAATTTCAAAAATCTATACAAAAGTAACATTGTTTTAAATGTAGCAAGTCTACCTTCCACAGATTTTAGCCAAAACTTTCCTTTCCTCCTTATAGAAGGGGAATTAGGTCTTAAAGATGTAGGAGACAAATCAAGTGTAAAGACTTTTATTCTTTCATTTTTTATGACAAGTTATTTTGTGATATACAGATTAAATGGAATTAGTATTTCCCTGGTCAGAGTGCTACAAGTCAGGTCATCCTGATACAAGTCTTAACCATAGGAATCAGAGCATAAATGTATTTTGTCTGAAGCAAGTTCAAGAACAGAAGAAAAGATGATGAAAAGACATCGAGATCTATTACTTCACCCCTATGTGGCATGTCGACATGTTTCAATCCCAGACAAAGGTCTGTGGATGCCCTTCTCTGGCATCTGTTGACTGGATTTCACAACAGAAAGTGGGGCATGACACGCAGCCTAATGATTTTCCCTGTTGCAGACCATGCAAGGAAAAGCACTAGGTCACTTAAACATTTAAGCCAAGCAATAAACTATCCACTAATAAGTTAGAAAGGTCAAAGCAAGCTTCTTCAAAGCAATTCACTGGAAAAATAAAGACCCCAATGTTCCTAACTTTAGGAATGAAAAAACAACCCCCCATATCATTTACAACTTATCAATTATAAACATCTACATATTCATTTAGAATTACAAACACACAGAACAAGAAGATCAATTTTACTGTATTCTTTGGATAAATGCTAAAGGATTTGTTGGCCCTTTTCCACGTTAGGGTACTTAGTATTCAAAATAACCAAGAAAGTAATGTAGAAAAGGGCCCATACACAGAATGCCACCAGGATGGGGATATAAATCCTTCTTCGACCTCCTCAAATAGGGAATATAAAGACCTCACACAGGTGAGAAAAGTTTAAAAATTGGAAGCCTTATGCCTTAGTTCGAGCTGCCATAACAAAGTGCCATAGACTTGGTGGCTTAAACAACAGAAAACTTTTTCTCATTGTTCTGGAGTCTGGGAAGTCTACCATCAAGATAGTGGCAAGGAAGCTTTTGTTCTGAGGCCTCTCCTCTTGGTCTGTAGGTGGCTACCCTCTCACTGTGTGCTCACATGACCTCTTTCTGTAAGAGTGGTATGGTGGAGGGGAGAGCAAGTTCTCTGGTGTCTCTTCTTATAAGGGCACTAATCCCATCAGACCAGGGCCCTACCCTCATGACCTCATCTAACCCTAATTACCTCCTAAAAGCCCCATCTCTAAATACCATTACAGTGGGGGTTAGGGCTTCAACATATGAATTTTTAAGGGACACGAATATTCGGTCCAGAATACTTTACAAACATATATGACATGGCTTTCAATGCCAGTGCTCATGAAGCTATTTGTTTTCTCCTGGGTACTAGGTGTGTAAATCAGATGTGCTGTCATAGGAGAGGTGATGGGGCCTTGGTTACGGCTTCATTGTTTATTCAGCTAAGCTTCCCATTAGTTTGGTGTATTAGTCAAGGTTCTCCAGAGAAAAAGAACCAATAGGATATATATAGATATACAGAATGAGATTTATTATGAGGAATTGGCTCATGTGATTATGGAGACTGAGAAGTCCCACAGTCTGCTGTCTGCAAGCCAGAGACCCAGGAAAGCCAGTGGTGTAATTCAGTCTGAGTCTGAAGCCTTGAGAACCAGGTGAGCTGATGGTGTAATTATTAGTCTGAGAGCAGAAGACCCATATTTCAGCTTATGCAATCAGGCAGAGATGGGGCAAATTCTTCTTTCCTATGTCTTTTGTTTTATTTAGGCCCTCAACAGATTGGATGATGCCCACCCATGTTAGGGAGGGCAATCTGCTTTACTCATTCTATCAGTTCAAAGGCTAATCTCACCTGGAAACACCCTCACAGACACACCCAGAAACAATGTTTAACCAGATATCTGGGTACCCGGCAACCCCATCAAGTTGACACATAAAATTAACCATCACGTTTGGTTATTAGAGATAAGGTGAGGCAAATATTTGTCTATTGGTTGTTGACAGCTGGCATTGTATCTTATTGGTCAGTGTCCACGCTGTACAACTTGTTAAATATTTTGAATATCACTACTGGTTATACATATTTTCTTATTAAATAAAATATATTCTTCATTAAAGCATATAACTAAATCAAGGCAAAAAAAATAGAAAGATTTAAAAATAATTAGCCACTGTTCTCATTAATCTTTAAATATTATTTTCTGACTTTTTTTAAAACATCTTTATTGGGGTATAATTGCTTTAAAATGGTGTGTTAATTTCTGCTTTATAACAAAGTGAATCAATTATACATATACATATGTTCCCGTATCTCTTCCCTCTTGCGTCTCCCTCCCATCCTCCCTATCCCACCCCTCTAGGTGGTCACAAAGCACCGAGCTGATCTCCCTGTACTATGCGGCTGCTTCCCACTAGCTATCTACCTTATGTTTGGTAGTGTATATATGTCCATGCCTCTCTCTCGCTTTGTCACAGCTCACCCTTCCCCCTCCCCATATCCTCAAGTCCGTTCTCCAGTAGGTCTGCGTCTTTATTCCTGTCTTACCCCTAGGTTCTTCATGACATTTGTTTTTTTTCTTAAATTCCATATATATGTGTTAGCATACGGTATTTGTCTTTCTCTTTCTGACTTACTTCACTCTGTATGACAGACTCTAGGTCTATCCACCTCATTACAAATAGCTCAATTTCGTTTCTTTTTATGGCTGAGTAATATTTTATGACTTTTGATGTAACTCAAACTTTAAAAGAACGAAGTGACCTTGAATATTGAAAGTTAGAGTTCGAGTTCCTATGATTTGAGTAAAACTTAAATTTTTTTATTGAGATGAAATTCACATAACATTAACCATTTTAAAGTGAACAGTTCAGAGGTTCACAATATGGTACACCCATTATCATTATCTAGTTCCAAAAGTTTTTCATCACCCCAAAAGGAAACCCCATACCCATGAAGCACTTGCTCCCAAATTCCCCTCCCCCAGCCCCTGGTTTCTGTCCATATGGATTTGCCTATTCTAGATATTTCATATAAACGGAATCATACAATATGTGACCTTTTGTGTCTGGCTTCTTTTACTAAACAATGTTTTCAAGGTTCATCCAGGTTGTAGTATGTATCAGTACTTCATTCCTTTCTTAATGTCTGAATAATATTTCATTGTATGTATATATCATAATTTGTTTATTCATTTATTGATAAATACTTGAGCTGTTTTCACCTTTCGGCTATTTAGTTAGACTTCTAACAGTTCAATCCAGAGTCAGACCCCAGTGTTATCTCCCCACCTTCCACATTATAAGCTTAACTACCCTAGAAGAAGGATTTTGACTGCTTTATGTACCTTGTGGCACTTGGCTCTCTTTCCTGGACTGTTCAGTCTTTCCCTACTTGAAAGCTTAAGGAAGAATCTGTCTCATTCACCCAGCCTCCACAATAGAAAGAATGATCAGTTCCTGCAACATCAACTGCTCCTTCACTTCCTTCACCTCCCTGCTGACCAGTTCTTTCCTAAACAGAGTGCCTTTCAATCTCTTCTCTTGCTTTCCTGCTCTTCCCCATCTGTAATTGGCCATCCATGCACTGGCTCTTCTGTGAGTGATCTGACACACGTAAGAGTATTTCTTTTCTGATCTAGACCATCCTCTAAAAATAGTTTGATATTATAAAACTCAGCTACACCTAAGCATAACTTTAAAAAACACATTGAAACAGAATTAAACATGAACCATTTTCCAGCTTTCCCTTCCTCTACTCCCCATCCCTGCTCCATCACCATTGACTAGTCTTGCAGATACAGCTAAATTGATTTTGGCTGGGGGGCAAAAGAGTGTATCTTAGTTAAATAAACCAATTCCTACAGATGTTATTCCTCTGACATAACAGAATGCCTCAATCCAGATAAGCTATTCATTTCTCCTTAAGAAGAGCCATGAGGATTGAGTACATGGTGAGAAATACAGGTCAGTAAGATCAGATTGCCCCAAGGTGCTCCTCAAATCACACTGTCAGCACCTGGCTTCTCTGGATCTCAGAAGGCCTGTACCGGTAGCCAGTATAAGAGCTATATCTTTCACACGTCTGCTCAAAGCAAACTTATTTTCGGATGTTCCTCAGCCTTGAATTGCACTAAAGAAATACTGCCGTATTTCTTAGAGTGCTGGTTTACCCAATAGACAGTCTGAGCACAAGCTTACAAACCTGGGACACAAAGGTTTTTCGGGGTGGGAGAATTTGGTCTTTATTACTCTATACAAAACATGAAGATATGGGGCGTCCCTGGTGGCACAGTGGATGAGAGTCCGCCTGCCGATGCAGGGGACACGGGTTCGTGCCCCGGTCCGGGAAGATCCCACGTGCCACGGAGCGGCTGGGCCCGTGAGCCATGACCACTGGGCCTGCGCGTCCGGAGCCTGTACTCCGCAACGGGAGAGGCCACAACAGTGAGAGGCCCACGTACCATAAAAACAAAACAAAACAAAAAAAACAACATGAAGATAGTCATTATGGGAAAAATAGAATGCCTTAAGAGTGCTGTATACTTAGTTGACAGTACATAATTCATTATTTTTCAAGTTATCATGTAGTAAAACTGACTTTAATATACAGTTCTATGAATTGTAGTATGTCTTTTAAATTTTAAATTGTATATAAAGTGGGGGCACTGTAATCTTTTCAGGGCTAAATGCCTCTAAAGGGCTTAATCCAGCCCTGTACTCCAGAAATTTACAGGTTAAAATAAGTATGGAAGTTGGAGAACACTCAAAATACCTCTCTACCGTCCTTCACTTTACGTTAAAAAAATGTTAGAAATTGAGCATTGAACTGTGAGCCTCCTTTTTCCTTCTTGTGTCACAAGGTAACCTATGGTAATAAGCCCATTACATGATCAATGAAAAAAGAAATAATTTCTACAATTTCCAAAGATAACTGGCTCTGAAATGTGGAAGATTTCCTATTTGTCTTTAATCTGAGAAAACTTTTTTTAAATGGTAGAGGTGAAAAAACATAGTTTGGTGATGCAGTGATATCTTAAGATATATCTTACTTGAAACCTTGTATCTTAAGTACTTATCACCTTATTTTTCAATTTCTATTTTAGTGCAGCAGTTTGCACATAGGGCTAAATTGATCTTGTTTTTCAATGCTATTTTGACTTAGCACTTGAAATTAATGTTTACCAGCCTCCTGCATTCCACATACCCTATAGCAAGTCTGTACTGAACACAGAATATTTATCCCAAGGTGGAATTTGAATTTGTGACTTCTACTTTGGAAAACTACATTATATTCAATTTCATAAATATCTACAAAGTATCTATTATGTACAAGACATTGTTAGGCACTGAGACAGAGGTAAAGAGGAATAAGATGATATGTCCCTAAGCATACTGTATTTTATCATGTATACCATTTATTATATTTGTTAGTTCATGGTTTTTTTTTGTTTTGTTTGGTTTTTTTTGTGGTACACGGGCATCTCACTGCTGTGGCCTCTCCCGTTGCGGAGCACAGGCTACGGATGTGCAGGCCCAGTGGCCATGGCTCACGGGCCCAGCCGCTCTGCGGCACGTGGGATCTTCCCCGGACCGGGGCACGAACCCGTGTCCCCTGCATCGGCAGGCGTACTCTCAACCACTGAGCCACCAGGGATGCCCAGTTCATGTGGTTTTTTTCACCCCTTATGGCAGGAAATGTGCCTTATTTGACTTTGTATACAAGTGTTAAAATTATTTGTTGAACTATGGTTTTGGTTAACCCAGATTTAGATAGAACTATGCCGCTCTGATCTGTAATACTGGAGATAGACCCTCGTGGAACTTGACTGTGAGTCCAAGACTCTCAGTGGCTAGGTCTGGCATCAAAAATCCCTACTACCATATTTCTACTACAAGTTTTACCAATGAAATCTTCTGATCAGATCTTTAGATTTGTTTGCTTATTTTCTTTTCCTTTTTGATATAAGGTTTCCTTTCCTTTTGTACTTGAGTGAATGAATGGACTTATAGTTGACTAGAACAAGTATGTTACATACATTAAAAAAAAAACCCAAACTATAGTACAAGGTAGGGGACAGCAGGAACACAGGTATTAAGGCAGAAAAACACAGGGAATAACCACCAAAGGGGAGTAGTCCAATTTGACCGGAGTAGAATATGGGATGCCAGAAGGGAGTAATGTAAGATAATGCAGGAAATATTTGTTCACTTAGGTAAACACACAGTGGAGCTAATAATGGTGTTACTGTCAATACTTGGCTGAGCTCTTGAGCCTTATTGGTACAGATAAAGTCTTTGTTCCATGGCCCTAGATCGCATCCAGAATCTGCCAACTTTCTCTCCAAGGTGCTCCAGAGTAAGTGCATGGATTAATTCAGTTCATCACACCTACTCCATAAACAATAGGGAGTACCACCTAAAATGGTCCTACTGATTAAGGGACACAAGCCGCTTCAAGTGCAAGAGTATGCAGTTATATAGTACTAAATGAGGATAATAAATTGAGGCTTGAGTCTGTTTAAATAACCAATAATCTCTGTGAGTCTAATTTTCCAAAAGAGTAATTACGTCTTCTCTTTCTGGGATTCTTCTGAACAAAAGAAATTTAAATCTCTCTCCAGCCTTGCCAAAATAAGGGTGTTTGGATATTCTGACACCAACAGTAGGCATTATACCAACCTTATGTCTTGTTACTAAAGAGGAACCAAGCTTAAGTGATTGCATGTAGGATGAAACTGAAACACAAGTGAGTTAAATTGTGGAATGGCAAAAGTCACTTAGGGAATCAACTTTTCCAGACATCTTTAAAATTTGATTGTCATATGTTCAACTGTTTGAGATATTTTATGTCTAGCACAGTCTGGAAGCAAAATTTCTATACAAGCTGATTGCATTTGAGTATCTATTTTAATTCATTTATACATTCAGTAAATATCAGCTGGGTACCCACTATATGGCAGTCCCTCTTCTAAGCTTCAGGGGTAAGGAGTGAATAAAAGCAAGTCATTGCCCTCATGGAGCTTGCAATCTGGTGAAGGATAGATAATAAATTAATCAATAAATAGGTATTCTATCATCACACAATGATAATTATTGGCAGGAAAGTTAAAGCAGGATGAGGTGATATAGAGTAAATGGGGGTAGATTTTATATCAGGGGCAGCCACTCTTAGGTGGTGAAGTTTGAATAAAGACATTAATATAGTGAGGGAGTAAACTATGGGAAAGTCTAGGGGATGAGCATTCCAGGCCACAAGGGCAGCAAATCTGAAGGTTCTAAGGTGAGAATGAGTTTGGCATGTTCTAGAAGCAGCAAGGAGAATGTGGCTGGAGTAGGGTGTTCAAAGCAGTGAGACCTGAGGTCAGAGAGGTGGACAGAATAAAAAAACATGTAGGGCCCTATTGGCCCATGATTAGGATTTCAGATTTGATTCTAAAAGTGATTGGAAGCCATTGAAAATGTTTAACAGCAGGTTAGCATGATCTGATCTACAATTTAAAAGTCCTCTGCTTGCTTGTGTCTGTGTATAAGCTAAAATTGCCCTGATTCCTGATGAGTAGACATGGGCTGCTAAAAAGACCGAATCTTTTTATTTGGGGCAAAGTGAAATTTACCTTAAGTGCAGACCCCACGAAAACTCTGTAGTATTCCAGTTCTCTGGCTTTAGTATTTCAGTTTTCATGTCTTCCTCTCTGGTGGACATGGTCCAAGGCCCCTCATCAGTGACTGGCTGAAAGTAGCCTACTCAGCTTTAAGGACATCAGACCATTTTGGAACTCAGTTGTCCTTGTCCCTAAGCCTGTGGGTAGGATAGATGTGTTACCATATCACTGTTAACCTAGTGGTATTTCATTACTTGGGCTCTCCAAAATAATTACTGGCCCAATAGTGAGGCTCCTGGTGTGCTGAGACTTGTCCTAATGCCCTGCTCTGACACCTCTGTGTCAAAGCATATTTGCAAATAACCCCCCAGGGAATGTGGTAAAAGCCTCATTTTCTTCCAAAAGGATCAGCATATACCTGGATATGCTTATAACACAATTCAGAACTTAGAGTCCTCAAATCACCATATTATTCTAGGAATAGCTTTCATTCTTTTTTTTTTTTTCCTCACACAGAGAAAAACTGAGAAGTGAAGTTCTTTACTACCAAATGGCAGAACCAGATATAGAACTGAGTAAGAGCTATCTGTGAAATGTATGAAACTACATCATTATATGTTGCTCTGTTGCTGAAGATACACTAATTTGCCATTTAAAATTTCCCTCTCCTCAGTGGCCATACTATAAACCTTGCTGGCATTTATTTTGATGCCATTTTTAAAAAGAAGCTTCCCCCTACCACGTTTATTTGAAAATATATTTCAAGCCTGCAACTTATTGGGAAAAATATGGAGAGTGCTTTATTTTTGTTGTAGGCATAATAAAACTAAATAACCAAGACTAACATTAGTTTGAACTTTATCTTGGAATATGTCCATGAAGAACAAAGAAAGCCAGACTAATCTTTTTGACTTTCTCTCCTCCAGATTCTTATATCAAAGACCCTTTGACACATGTACGTTATAGCTTTTGAATTACTTATTGTAGCATGACTCCATCTTGAAGTTTTGCACACTCAGAACGGAGATTTTGCCCCAATTCCTGTCTTCTGTTTTTTCAGCCACTATTTTACTTCATTCGGATTCCTTATCTTTCAAACCACATTATTTGGGAGGATGAGCTATGGGTTGAATCAGACTGTCAATTCTGATTTGGGAGGAAGTTTTATGAAACTTAGCAGTGCTGGAGCTCATTGCTCGGTATTCCAAGAAATATCATTGCTATGATTCTCAAAGTTTTCGAAACCTTACAAAGAATGTGGGACGGCTAATGTGTTTCAGCCATATTATTTCAGAGCAAATCTCCTAAGGGATTGGTAGACTCCTGCAAAGCTGACTTTGGCTGTACTAAGGTTTATTTAAGTAAAATAATGAAATAAAGGCAGCTAACTTCAGATTAGCCTCCACATGCCTTTGTTGTAATGCAAAGTCTACAATCACCCCAAATTTAAAATTTGGCAAACTTTCCAACATAGGGTGCCACATTGCTGACTTCTATTGTTTTGGAAAGGGAATAAGCATGGGCAAGGTAAACAAGGAAGACTCTTCCTCTGCTCAGAAATTTTCTCCCAGGCAATCAACAAATGGAGTTAATATGGCCATCTTTTTAAATGAAAATATCCCATGGATAAGGTTAAATATATTGCCTTTGATTTTAGGTGGCCAGTGAGGGATTGGCACACTCTTTCTGTAAAGGTCCAGATAGTAAGTATTTTAGTCTTTGTGGGCCATGTGGTCTCTGTCACAACTCCTCAACTCTTGCTTGTTGTAGTGTGAAAGCAGCCATAGCAACACATAGCTGAATGGGGATGGCTATGTTTCGATAAAACTTTACTTACAAAAACACAGCAGCCCAGGGACTTCCCTGGTGGCGCAGTGGATGAGAATCCGCCTGCCAATACAGGGGACAGGGGTTCGATCCCTGGTCCGGGAAGATCCCACATGCTGCGGAGCAGCTAAGCCTGTACACCACAGCTACTGAGGCTGCGCTCTAGAGCCCGCACGCCACAACTACTGAAGCCCGTGTGCCTAGAGCCTGTGCTCCACAACAAGAGAAGCCACCGCAGTGAGAAGCCCACGCACCGCAATGAAGAGTAGCCCCCGCTCGCCACAACTAGAGAAAGCCCGCGCTCAGCAACGAAGACCCAGTGCAGCCAAAACTAAATAAAATTAAATCTTTAAAAACAACAACAGCAAAACAAACAAAAAGCCCCCACAGCAGCCCAAATTTGACCTATGTGCCATAGTGTGCCGACCCCTAGGTTATAAAAATTATAGTAGCGCATAGGTTTCTTTGCAGAATTATTTCAACCCAAAGGACATCATGAAATTTTTGGGCAACTGAGAGAATGCCTTGAGTTGGGTGGCTACTTTCTAATTTGGCCGTCTAGCCTAGTATCTTCATTCTACTAAGAGTCACCTCATCTGCTGCCTTTGGACTTGAGCTGATGTTTTATTCTGGCTAAACGTGTAGAAACCGCTGATATTTTACATTAATCTCCTTCTCATAATTCCCTTAGAAATAGCAACATCTGGCATTTTAAAACAGCAATAGAATTTCTGGCTGTCTCACTTATAGCAAATTTCACAAAGCAACTAGTGACTTTAAAATGATTTTTATAGGAGAAGTTTAAAGTAGAATAAGTAGAATTTATTTCAATGTATCTATCTTACTCTAGTTATAATTTTGCGTTTGGCCAAACATCACTTTACATTGTTTTGCTCTGTTCAAAGCCTTTCAGAACTCATCTAAATAGTTTTGTGCACGTATTAAGGCATGCATGTGTTTATTACTTTATATCATAATAACCATGTATAACTTATTCTGCATTTCCATTGTAACCTAGAGAGGAAATATCCTTCAATGAACACTTTCACATGTTTTCTCATTTAATATAATTTAATTATTTTTACAGATGAATCATGGGGAAGATAAAGTTACTTGCCCAAGGTCACCCAACTAGTTAAGATTGCAGCCATGCTTCACAAAAAGGTCTGTCCAACTGTAGAGGCTCTGCTTTTTCCACTACATCACAATGCCTACAGGAAGCTACTTGCAATTCTTGGCAGACTTTGTCTTTTCTTTTTTTTTTTTTTTTAAACCTGAGCTGTTTTCAAGTAAATCATAGGAGAAATGAGTAGCATAGTATTCAATTCTTTTCATTTATTTTGGAAGTACATATTTTCAAAAGGAGATATGGTAGATGGTTTTGTTTAAACAACCATGGTTCTATGACTTGAATATTTCCAAATAAGGGTGACTTCCAAAAATTATTTGCTTTCTTGGCAGTCTCCATACATTCTTTGTGAATGCAACTACATTTCCCATCTTCCTTGTTTAGCAAAAAAATCATATGTTAATAACATTTTTGAAAGGTGTGGCTTGGTGATATTCTTTTCAGATTTGAAATAACTAGACTTCCTGGCATCATAACTTCAAATTGTGGTGGAGCCATCTGATAATAAGTTGAACATTCTGAAACTGACTTTTGTTTGGGTATAGCTTTGTGTCACTCTGAATGTTGATATGAGTTAGGGGTAAAAGTTAATGCCAAAATCTTAAGATACAGATATGCAAGCCTTTTTATAAGTATGAGATAAATTCCCTTCTGTCAGAATGTGTCTTTTTTTTTTCTTGGCCAGAGCAGAAAACATCAAAGTGAATCCTTGCATTATAAAAAAGTTTGGTTGGGAGAATTGACCCTTAAAGTTCTTCCAGCATGTATGACTCTCAGACCTCAATCACTGTTGTGCAAAAATATAATGATTTTTAAATAACATCTATATTTCAGACATTGAGCCCCAAGGGCTCAATGGTGGGGGACTGGTGGGAAAGAAACTAACCTCAGTCACTTCTTAGGGTCTTCTCCCTAAGACTGTCAACATCATACTGTCAGCATCTTATGTGGTGCCCGGGTGTTGGGGGGAATTGGAGTGAGTAGCAGTGATGAGAGGACAAGCACACAGTTATTAGTTATTAATCAGAGGTCTATATAGATTAGTGCTGAGATGTTCCCTTTCCTGGCCTACGTAGTCCCTTCAAATCAGAGGTCCTTGGCTGCTGTCCCACTGCTCTTGGGGCTCAGGAATCTTTGCCAACTCTGCATACAGACCTGCCTGCCAAGAAACACCTCACAGCCATTGCTTTCTAGGGTCTTAATGCTTCCCTGCTAGAACTGCTGTGAAATGAAGTAAAAGATCCTTGATTCTATTCAAGAGGCTTATATTTTGTTTCCACTCTTCTCCCCCAGCTTGGAAGAATCCATTTCTAGTGTGAGGAAAAGCCTTCTCCCTTTCTATATTTTGAGGGTCCTCTCTGCCTGTGGAATTCCTTCCTCTATGAGCTTAGAGTTTTTTGAATGACTAAACTCGCAAGCCCCTTCTGTCTTTTTTGCTGAGGTGCTCTAACTCTTTCCTGCAAGGCCAGGAGAACAGAGCCCGGTACCCACTTGGACGGAGGGAAAAGAAAGTGGAGAATATACTGAGAAAAACATTACTTAAAACCTCAGAATACTATCTTGTCACCTTATCCATTACAACCAATAAATTGCTTTTCTGTGAAGTTGTCTCAGTACCTAATGAACTCTGATCTGGAGTCCAGAAAGAACTGTGATATGTTGACTTAAATTTTAAAAAATCTGCGTAACCCTGTAAAAGCAAGTCCTTAAAAGCCTCACAATGAAAAGTGGGGTCATGGTGCTGAAGAAAAGAATGCTCTTGTGAGAGTTTCAACTTCTCATTCTCACCAGAGAACGGCTTCATGGAAGCCTCCTTTGCTTGCCAACCTCAGCAGCTGGGTTGTTCTCTCTCTTTTGGCTCTCCTCAAGCTCTCCCTTCCTGTGGATCCCTGCTGACAGTTCTGCAGCTCTAGGGAGCTACGAGCTCTCCTGAGCTAGCTGTTTGGTTGCGACCTGCAGCGCCAGGGGCCATGTCAACAAAGAGCCACAGAATCACTCATTTTCAGACGGATTTGGTTTTTTCTAATTATCATTGATACTGATTACAAAGCAGTTGACTGGACCACAACAAAGTAAATCATTTTCAGACATAAGACCAGCAAAATGGCCAGACATGTTGTACTGAAAAGAATGTGGCTCAGAAACGGAGACGTGGGGAAGTTAAAGGGCTTGTCTATGTTCATACAGCAGCAAGTTCGTGAATGGAAGAATGCGATCAAAAGCCACTTCTGTGGACTATGTTAAGTGCAGAGTTGTGATAACATTCAAATACACTGTGAAAGACTCAACAGCTGTTTAACTCTAATAAAACAGTAGCACTGATTGATAATACAGTGTCATATCATGATTGTCAGCACGGGCCTGACTGCCTTAGTTCCACCACATATAAACTGTGAAACCTGGGCCATGTCATTTTTCTTCTCTGTGTCTCAGTTTCCTCATCTATACAATAGGGATAATAATAGTACCTACCTCATGGGGTTGTTAGGAAGCTTGAATGAATTAATATATGTAAAGCACTTGGGATAGTGCTTAGCTCATAGTAGGTATTATATATTAGTTGTCATTATGAAATAACCATTACTTTGGGGAAATATCCCAGTGATATTTTCAGAGAAGATAAATGTGTATGTGAAGATTAAAGGACATCAAAACAAAGCCTGGTGGGACTTCCCTGGTGGTGCAGTGGTTGAGAATCTGCCTGCCAATGCAGGGGACATGGGTTCGATCCCTGGTCCAGGAAGATCCAACATGCTGTGGAGCAACTAAGTCCGTGCGCCACAACTACTTAGCCTGTGCTCTAGAGCCCATGAGCCACAACTACTGAGCCCATGTGCCACAACTACTGAAGCCCACACACCTAGAGCCCGTGCCCTGCAGCAAGAGAAGCCACCGCAGCGAGAAGCGCACGCACCGCAATGATGAGAAGCCCACGCACCACAACGAACAGTTGCCCCCCTCGCTGCAACTAGAGAAAGCCCGCGCACAGCAATGAGGATCCAACACAGCCAAAAATAAGTTAATTAATTAATTAAGTAAGTAAAACAAAAGAAAACAAAAACAAAGCCTGGTGGTTGCCAGAGGGGAGGGAGTTTGGGGGAGGAAAGAAAAGGGTGAGGGAGATTAAGAGGTACAGACTTCCAGTTGCAAAATAAATGTGTCACAGGTATGAAATGTACAGTGTGGGGAATACAGTCAATAATTATGGAATACCTTTGGATGGTGACATATTATAACTAGACTTATCCTGGTTATCAGTTTGAAATGTATAGAAATATTGAATCACTATGTTGCGTAACAGGAACTAACAGTGCTAATTATACTCCAAAAACATACAAACAAATCCATAGAAAAAGAGATCAGATTTGTGGTTACCAGAGGCAGGGTGTGGAGGGAGGGGGAATCGGATGAAGCAAAATGTACAAACTCCCAGTTATAAGTAAGTACGAGGGATGTAATGTACAGCATGATAAAGATAATTAACATGGCTTTCTGTTATACATGAACGTTGCTAAGAGATTAAATTCTAAGAGTTCTCATCACAAGGAAAAATGTTTCTCTATTTTAAAAATTTTGTATCTATGAGATGATGGATGTTTACTAAACTTATTATGATAATCATTTCATGATGTATGTAAGTCACCTCATGGTCACAAGGTGGCTGCTCCACATCCATCCTCACAAGCATGCTCCAGGCCAGAAAAAGAAAAAGGGAACAGCAAGGGGAACCTCCTACTGCCTATTTCAAGCAAGCAAAATGTTGCCAGAACCTCCAGTAAACTTTTCCTTACATCTCATTCATCCAGACTGTCACATGGATACACTTAACTTTAAGCAACACTGGAAAACAATGGTTTTCAGCTGGAAACACTGCTATATTGGACAGGATTGGATTTCTTTAATAAGGAAGATGGGGAAAATGCATATTTAACCACCAGCAGGATGTGTTATATCTATCCTAATATAGCAAAATATAGTAAAAAAAAAACAAAATAAAAACATTATAAAAGCTTGAAAAACGAAATACATCTAACTGTACTGACATATAGGGACTTCGCTGGTGTAAAGATGCCTAACACGCTGAAGAATGCAAGATAACATTTTATGCATGAAAAGCTACTGTTGGGGGTGGTTCTGGGAAAAAAAAATGTTTCAGCTAAAAACACTGAACTTTTAGCATTTCTGCCAAACTAGTTTTTTTTCTTTTCTTTTTTGCCTTTTGTAAGGCAACAAAGTAAAACAAGCAGCTTCTGCTACCAAGACTGGACATTCTCCTTTTGGCAGCCTTGTACTTCTGATTTATGTGGTTTGTTTAATTAAAAATATGAAGAATTTTCCTTCTCAAATTCTTTCCCACATTCTGATTCCCAATATCTGGGCCCCAAGGATTTCTCTATCTGCTTTTTCTAATCTCCCAGAGCAATCTAAAAGAGGCCACCTTAACTTCTTCGTCCTCTAATGCTAGCCTGCCATGTGAGAGTGAGGAAAAAGTCTATTGTTTCCATTTCTGTTTTCTTCTCTGGCTACCTCGGGATCAGATATGAAAATTATCAATATACATGCAAAGTGCTTGGTAAGTCATTGAAGATATGGGCAATGAAGTGTAAATTGTCCTAACGTTACAGCTGTACACATTCTTTTGGAAATCATCTCGGGGGTTCTGGGGCTGAAGTCAGTACTGAAATGGCTTGCCTTTAGATTCAATAATAGGAATGAAAATTTCACAACATGGAGTGGAAACACCAGCAAGGTGGATGTTTCTCTTTCCCTCTTGCAGGGCATATGCCGAGGACCTGCTCTTCTTCTATGACCACCTCAGAAAGGTCGTTGGGGTCATTGGAATGGAGCTTCTCTACTGCTACCACTGGTACATGGCCACACACTTCGTCCTCCAGGCCACCATCTAGACCCACCACATCAGGAAGAAAAGGTCCTCCCACACTGGGTAACCTTCACCAATTGGAAAGCAGCCAAGCAGTGATGCCAGGCTGTATGGCTGGTGGACTCACAGCCACCAACTGATGCAAGGTTGTTGTGTTTTGTGACATCAATGAGAACAACACTGAGAAGGGCTTCTACTGCTAGGGGACTCTCAGGAAAGGTCCAAGCCTGGGGTTCTTATCTTAGCACCCTTCGTCATCTGCGTGAAACTGGACCTGCGGTGGGGGGGAGGTCAGGGGGAGGAGCGATTGAGGACAACCTGACAACCTGAGGCCCCTGCATCAGCAGGAGGGTGGGGACTTCCTTTACTTCAGGGGACAGACCCACAGCAGCCACTCCCAGGCAAGGATCCAGACACCACTCTGCAATGCATCTCACCTCCCTGCTGTCTGATCAGGAGTTTTTTGTAACTTCTAGGTGTGATGCACCTCTCCGCAACCTTCACCTTCTGAAGTGCTCTGGCTTCCTGGAACTGAACTGGCGGGTACGACAGTGGAAATCTTGTGTGCACAGTCCTGCAGGAGGTGAGCCTTGTCCACCAGCATGGTGGTAGATGTCAGGGGCTGACCCTGGACACAAGCTGCCTGGTCGTCTTGAACCTCACACCCAGGCTGCGTGACCTCAGCCAGTCTCCACTAGTTTTACTCATTTAAAATGGAAAATTGCCTGTTTATTTCAGGAGGGAGGCATGTTTTCAGCCTTGAATGAAATAAAATTTAATCTATAAAGTTTTAAAAAAACTAATGTAGTTTAGTAAAACTGGCTTCTTAACCTTTAAAAATGTATTTCGTGAAACTTTTCACCCATTGAAACCCAGCAATCTCCATTTTATGTTTCCTAAAAGAAGAGCACTATGAATGTTTTCACAGGTTGTCAAACAAATAGGAGAGCAGTTTATGGCAGCATTCAGAAACCAGGGCAAGCCAAGCAGTGAAATCACATCCTGTGTCATTTGGGATGCTGGTATACCTGACTTGTTAAACCAAGCTGCACAGTTGTTCTCGTAAGCTCCTTACTGGCTTTTGAGTAACCATCTTCCTTCTTACTCCATGTTGCTTTCTGACATGTTTGAATAATTATCATTTTCAGATATTTGCACAAAGGAGAAAATGCCTTGGCTCCACTATCAGGTCCCTTCATAGCACTGAACATGTGATCACTCTAGAGTCTTGGTTCTCCTTTTCTCCCTGAGGACATAGGTATTGAAAAGAGAATTGGCTCAAGCTAACTGGCTGCTACTGTGATATGATTAGCAAGACAGGTTGGGTATGATGTTGTGGCTGTGTGGCCACAGAATTTTGATTTATTCCATAGGCTATTTTATTACTTTCCCTACTCAGGTCCATTTTTTTTAAATTGTGAGAAAAAAATGTTACAGTTAGGTTATGGCTATATGGCACTACTACATTAGCCATTTTCTATTCGATTTTAATTTTTGACTGTCATAAAGTCTAAGCTTTAAAGCACTGATATGAATCATTCCGAGTTGTTTTGCTCCTTAAGACAATATAATAGGCAGGTCTGAAAGTTCCCAGTCTGGTTATGAATGTAATTCAACCAGCCAGGCAGTGATCCAGCCCATTGCTCAGCCATCGAACCCCAACAAAAAGGTAGTTTCGTCAGTTACAGCAATCTTGTCTAAAGGTTTATAATTTGACTAATGCTCTTTTAACAGACTGGTTTTCCAGAGTGCATCTGGAAAGTGTGTCTGGAAAATAGACATGCTATGGAAAATAGAGAAATAAAAGTAGGGAAGAGGGGGATCATCTTTAGATGTGTTCACCATGTTTCCCTCCAGTTCTGTTTTTAGCATTTGACTACAGTCTGTTCAAAGTCCAGATAAATTTTTGCTTCCCACAGATCATCATTCTTTCCATTCATCCCCAAACCATTCATCATCATCTCCAAAGTATGTTCTGACTCATGCCGCACTTTGAAAGGATACACCCAAGGTTGGACATGAAATATTATCGGACACTAGGACTACAAAAATTAAACGTTTAGCTTTGTTCATGCATGCTCCCCAAGTTTGGTATGTACATTCATGCTTCTGCCACATGCCATCCTATACCTTTTGTATAAAATACCCCTTGATTCCCTCGCACAACTGGTTAATTCTTCAAGGTCCTTTACCAGTCAAATCAAGTGTCACTTCTCCTAGAATGTCTTCCTTTACCTCTCCCCATAGGTAATCAATGATTCAATAGCAACTTCCATTTTTCAGTACTTCCTATAGACAGAAAATATACTTTTTTGAAGTCTTTATCCCTCATGACTATCCCTAAGTCATTATTTAACTCTCACAACTATATTATGGGGTGGATATTACCCAGTCAACGGAAGAGGAAACTGCAACATAAAGAGGTCAAGTGACATTCTTATGGCTACACAGCTAGTGCATGGTAGAGGCAAGATTTGAACCCCAGTTCTGTGGTCTATATTCTAAGCCACTATAGCATTGTTTCCCAAAGACGGACACATAAACCACTGCTGAGAGATGATTTGAGATAGAAAATGATATAAAGATATTCTGCACTATTTATTCATTTTTTGTAAAACATACAGAGAATAAGAAAACAAATCAATTCTCAGCATTTTGCCAAATTTGCTTCATATTTTTATTTTGAAGGAATAAAACATATATATACAGTTGAAGACCTCTTTATTGCCCTCCCAGATCTCATTCTTCAACCCTCCTCAGAGGTAACCACCATCCTAAATTTAGTGGTTACCATTCCTTTGCAAGTTTTTTAACAACTACTGGTAAGAACACATTTATCAATAAATATGTAGTGCTGTTTTGCTTGTGTTCAAACTTTATATAAATAGCACACCACATGTATTATTTTGCAGCTTGTTTTGTTCACTCAACATTGTTCTTGATATTGATTTTTTTGATACACATGGTTTTTATTCCTGCATTTTAACTACTGTAGACCAACACATTATATCAATATGTCAGATTTATTTATACATGCTCCTCTTGACTGACATATAAATTACTTCCACTGTTTGATATTACAAATAATGCTGCACTTAGCGTTCATGTGTATGTCTCATTGTGTACATGTACTGGATTTTCTCTAGGATACAAACCAAAAAGCAGGTATCTTCAACTTTAAAAAATATTACAAAGTTGCTCTCCAAAATGTATCAATTTACACATCCATCAGCAGTTTATGAGTTCCCTTTTCTGAAAATCATCAACAGACTTCTTAGTTTTTGTCAACCTTGCAAGTGGGAAATTTTATTTCATAGGGTTTTTTTATTTGCATTTCCTGACATTAGTAAGATTGAAGATCTTTTCATAGATTTATTGGCCATTTGGATTTCTTCATTTGTGACTCGCCCATTTTCCCTTTTAGAAATTATTTTTAAAACTTCTGTCTAGGAAAATTCATTCTTCTTGATGTGTAGTTCAATCAGTTTTGACAAATGCATGGAGTTGCATAATCAACATCAAAAAAGAAGATATGGGACATGATCCCCCTTTGTAGTCAATCCCCCTCTGTATCCAAGATCCCCGTTAACTTATTTTCCATACCAATAGTTTTGTCTTATTCAGAATGCCATATAAATGGAACTATACCGTATGTAGATCTTTGATGTTTGGCTTCTTTCACTAAGCATGTGTTTAAGATTCATTCATGTTGTTCCTTTCCGTTGCTGAGTGGCATTCCATTATATGAATGTACTACAGTGTGTTTCTCCATTTACCAGTTGAAGGATTGTTTCTAAATTTGGGCAATTATGAATAAAGCTGCTACGAAAATTTTCCATATAGGTTTTTGTGAGGCATCCTCACCAGCACTCGGCATTATCAGAGATCTTTTTGAGGTTGGCCATTAGCATATAGAGGTACCTCATTGTGGTTTCAATTTGCATTCAACTAATCATTAATAATGTTGAGTACCTTTTCATGTGCATATTTGTTATCCATACATCTTCTTTGGTGAAGCATCTGTTCAAATTTTGTCCATTTTACAAACTGGGTCATTTGTTTCCTTATTGTTGATAAAATAATACTGTTAATACAAGTCCATTATCAGAAATATGATTTGCAATATTTTCTTCCAGTCTGTGGTGAGCTCCCCTTCCCATCTCTGATCTATCAGTGAAGAAGTTTTAAGCACCTGCATGTTAATTGGCAAGATGGCATTAAATCACCTTCTCAGGTAAATTTTCCTCACACTGGGCAGGATCCAACTTTTTATGATTAAAACCAAAGGATGTCAGCAAGTCAGAATTTTCTTTTTTGCTTAAAATTTCTGTTTTAATATTTTTAAGCTTTTTATTTTGGAATAATTATACTTTGACAGAGAGTTGCAAAGAAAATGTACAGGAAGTCCAGTGCTTAACATCCTGAATAACTGTACTGTAATGTCAAACCCAGAAACTGACAATGGTACAATCCACCGAGCTTATTCAGATTTCACCACTTTTCCATGTACTCATTTATTTGTGTGTGTGTGTGTGTGTGTGTAGTCCTATGCAACTATATCCCACATGTGGATTTGCATGACTACCACCACAGTCAGAATACAGAACTGTTCCCAGAGCCCTCTTGTGGGATCTCTTTATACCCATATCTACCACTCCCTTAACCTCTATCCCTAACTCCTAGAAATCACTAATCTGGCCTTCATTTCTAATTTTGTGATCTCAATATTATTATTTAAATGTATTCACCTGGAGATTCATTCAGGTTGTTGTGGGTATTGATAGTTCATTCCTTTTTACTGCTGAGTGTCATCTTGTGGCATGGATGCACCACAGCGTAACCATTCACCTGTTGAAGGACATCTAGATTGTTTCCAGTTTTTAGCTATTACGAAGAAAGCTGCTATGAATATTAATGCCCAGGTTTTTGTGTGCACGTAAGTTTTCATTTCTCTGGAAAAAAAGGACAGTTCAGTTGGGTTTCTTTTCTTATACATTAGTATTAAAACTTAGCAGATATTTTTCTGAAATGCTTCACATAAACAATTTTTCTCCTTTAGTCTATTAATATGGAGAATTACATCGATATATTTTCTGTTTTTAAACTATAGTAGAAAGGTAAGTTGCATCTATATTGTGTCATGAGTAAGGAATTTGTGCTTTATGAAGTGATATGGAACAATAAAATATTTATAAAGAAAAGTAATACTTTTATGTAGACAAATCTGGCCAAAGAGCATAGGATTGACTGAAGTGGGGAGAGACAGAAAATAGATGATAGGGCCAGGTGAAAAAAATAATAATAATTTTATAATGAAAGGATTGGGGGCATGAGAACTAGGAGATTCCTATTCTAATCCCATTTATGTCACTAGTTACATACACAACCTTCAGGAAGTCATTTACTTTTTCTTGACTTCAGTTACCTCATATGTAAGAGCGATTTGGCCTGGATCTGCAACATCATTATTGTTTTCAAGCGTGCAAGTCTATAATTCTAAACAATGAGGGAATGGTCAGGTTTTTCAGTGTGAAAGAAGAACAGAAGATGGATATGATCGGCGTCTTGAAGGTAAAAATCAATTTGGCTCAGCCGCTGATTGAATGTAGAGCACAAGAAGAGTTGTCAAAAAGACTTCCAAACTTCAAAGCTAAGTGACAGAGAAAAGGCAATGCTATTAGTTCAATGGAAATGGAACTCAGCAAGATAAGGTCATTTTGGTGGAAGGACTTGGTAAGTTTGATTTTGGATGTGTTTTGCCTGCGGACAAGGTAGGTGTGTTGTACAACACCAAGAGACGTATGGTAGTCTGTGTAAACGGCCCCCTTCACTCCAGAAATTGTATAGTATACAGTCTGCATAGCCATACACAACAGTCTTAACTCTGGACATCCAGGTGGAAATGCCTAAAAGACAGCTGGATAGGAGTCTGGAATTTGGGAAGGAGGATGCCTGGGAAATGTTGGCTTGGAGTTAAGTGGTTAGAGGTGGATAATACATAGACACTGTACATTGGGAAAGAAATGCATCCTGTGAGTAGAACCAAACACTCAGCTGTAATCAAATGTATGATTCAGTTGGATTCTTTCCATATACGTATACTCGAGCATTACAAATGTTTGTTTTGTAGTAGTTAGGGTATTCTCTATCTCATTCTGTACATAATGTTGCATAAAAATAATCTGTACTCAAATTTTTATAGCCTAATTACAGATTACTCACTCCTCTAACAATCAGATGGTTCTAAAATTAGCAAGAAGTAATATGTCTAGGATCAAGCATTTGGTTGAAAATGAAAAAAGAAATTTATTGCCCAACAGATGCATCCAAAATTTTATTCTTACCAAAAGAGATTAGGTTATAAAAATGGGCAAACATTCAGAGGTTCTTATCTTCCTTCAGATAAAATGAAGAACTCCTCCTAAATTGTATTTATTTTTATGTATTCAGTCTGCACATTGCTGTCATGAATCTTTCTGGTTGATGATTAGTCTGTTTTAAGAAAGTTTTATCTCTAGGGAGGATGCCAGGCTGAGGCTGAATTATGAAACATAAAATTGAAGCTTACTATTGAGAGGACCACCCCTGTTACTTTTGAGTTAATCCAACTGATCTTTGTGAACTCTAGCTAGGGAATACATAGTGTGGCTAAGTAACTCAACAAAACAGATATTCCTGACCTATATTTTCTAATGTGTGTTGACCTTCAAAGTCAAAATGATTATTTTGGGAGCTTTATTTACATACTCATTAATTTATGAAGTCTTTAGGTACTGAGCCAGGCAAGGAAATAAATTTGTTATGTTATAAACATAAAATTTCTGCTCAAATTGTATTACCCAGCTTAATCACATTTAAATCAATAAAATGACTTTTGCCAGTTTCCAAAAGTCAATCCCTCTCAAAGAACTAAAATTTACCACTATTGAGAAGAATCAAAACAATGATCCGTAGTCTGTGAAGACATTCCTGAACACAAGTCCCACAGATTTTTCAAATAATAAGTGCAACAGAGTTGGCCAAGATGACTCATTTAAAGGACTGTTATGTTTATAAATAAATTCAGTCACATTGTTTGATTAAAATAGTTGTATGGTTTTGCGGAAAGAACATGGATTTTGTTATCAGGCATATCTGACTTCGATTATTGATTTTACCTCTTAAACAGATGTATGACTATGGGCCACTTTTTTTCAGGTTTTTTCCAATTTTTTGTTGTGACAAAATATATATAACAGAAAATTTACTATCGGCACCATTTTTAAGTGTACAGTTTCATAGTACTAAGTACATTTATATGGTCGTGCAACCATCACCACCATCCATCTCTAGAACACTTTTCATCTTGCAAAACTGAAACTCTACACCTATTAAACAGTAACTCCCATGACTTCCCTTTCCCCAGCCTCTCATAACCACCATTCTACTCTGTTAGTATGAGTTAGGCTTTTTCCTCCCTTGGATTCTACATAAAAGTGAGATCATGCAATATTTGTCTTTCTCTGGCTGGCTTATTTCACTTAGCATACTGTCCTCCAGGTTCATCGTGTTGTTGCAAATGGCAGGATTTCCTTCTTTTTAAAGGCTGAATAACATTCCACTATATATATAATACCACACTTTTGTTATCCATTCATTCATCGATGGACATTTAGGTTGTTTCTATGTCTTGGCTACTGTGAATAATGCTGCCATGAACATGAGAGTACAGATTATCTCTTTGATATAGTGATTTTATTTCCTTTGGATATATACTCAGAAATAGGATAGCTGGATCATATGATTGTTCTTTTAATTTTTGAGGAACTTCTATACTGTTTTCCATAATGGCTATCCCAATTTACTTTCCCACCAACAGTACATGAGAATTTACATGGGCCACTTGCTTATCATCTCTAAGACTGTTTCATCATCTGATAAAATGGAGATAATATCTATATCATAAATGTATCGTGAGCATCAAATAAATGAAAAGTATTTAGTACTAAGTATGCACCATTTGAAAACCAGATTATTCGGCAGCAGTCCTATCAGAGAGTTGGTGTGTTCCTGGAGACCTCCCACTGATGCAAAGGACAGCTTCTTTTAAGAAAGATAGAAGCACTGGCAAGGGGAAGCTTATCACACAGTAACTCAGACCTCATGAATGGTTCTTAGCAATGATGAAGGCTAAGTGTCATCCACGAGGTAAAAATCAATCTCTAGTAGTTCAGCAAGTCAAGAAACTTAGTTTTATTTTGTATTTCATTCCAAAATGGTGTTTTAAAGAAACATTTATATTGCTAATGAAGACAGGTGCTGTCTAAATCTTGTTCACTGAATTATCATGAGATCATTGTTTAGAATTCTGAATAATCCATCAGGTCAGTCAATTCCTCTTGCCTGCTTTATAATGATAAATAGCCCATGAAGTGTTCCTTCTGGCAATGCCCTTCCTCATTTATAATGTCCTATACAATCAAAGAGGAAATACCTCATCTTGTATATAAATTTGATACTAATTATGTGGTCAGCCGAAGCCTTCCTGTCCCTGGCCCTTTTGCCCAAGCAGTCTTCCTGCATAGTGGTTCAGGACTCAAGTGCTGAGCAGACCTACTGGAACTCACTTCGGAAGGGTTATTAGTCCCCTTGGAATCATCCCTTTGAGCTCTCTTCTCTCTCATATTCAGATTGGACTGCATATTCTGCACTGCTTTGTCAGAGTGAGAGAAGTTATATAAAGATGAGAGAATAGGAGTTGGCATAGAAAGGAATCTGAATTACTGTCCTTGCCAGAAGTTTAAGTGAATGGTTTATAACACTTTGGGGGTCAAGGACCCTCTCTAAAATTCTGTGGAAGCTATAGCTCTTCTCCCAAGAAATCTGCTCATGTTCATATACACAGAAAATTTCACACTCCATTTCCAAGAGTTTATGTACCTCTTCAAGTACATCCATAAGCCCCAGGTCAGCAGTCTATAATAATGACCACCACATCATGAAACTCAGACTATCTGCAATTCATATGGCAAAGATATGAGAATCATTATGTTAAAATGTCTGATACTTTACAGTTAGTTGATTTTCTAGTGTTCTACTTGGGACTTTCCTCTGTCCCCACTTTCTCTGGAGAGTCTCATCCATTCCCCAAGCTTCAACTGCCCTCTCTGAGTGGTTAACCTTTTTTTCTCCCCATTTGGAAAACTCATGAAAGTTACAAAACCTCTATCCAGAAACGCACACATACATGTATATCCTCTCAGTTTTGCACCCAACCTTCAATGCATTCATGTGCTACTTATAGCCCATCCATGGACCCAGGATTAGGAACCCCTGGATTAGAAGGAACCAGATCTCCATGTATTAAGTAGATTCAGACATTTAGCATTTCTACTTGCTTTTTAAATCTATTTTAGTAATTAATAGAATCAAAGTTTAAGAGCTGTACAATCCACTCTCAGGTCTTCCTGCTTTTAGCTTCAGTATGGAAGTCCTAATCAAGTCCCAAATGCCAAAAACGTTGATGGCTCACATAGAACTCTGCAGAGCCTAATCTCATTCCCCAGACTCTGCTACAGCCCTTCCTGGCACTGTGAATAAGCAGCCAGGTACAGGCCTTGGTCAACTGTGCTCATTTGGGGATTAAGTCAACTTGTTTTATTACTATACCAAACCATGAAGGAAACTCAGTCTCTTTCCATTAAAAATAGTACCTTGTGCAAATAATAAATGCTGGAAAGGGTGTGGAGAAAAAGTAACCCTCCTACACTGTTGGTGGGAATGTTAATTGGTGCAGCCACTATGTGGAACAGTATGGAGGTTCCTTAAAAAACTGAAAACAGAGCTACCATATGTCCAGCAATCCCACTCCTGGGCATATATCCAGAGGAAATCATAATTCAAAAAGACACATGCACCCCAATATTCATTGCTGCACTATTTACAATAGCCAGCTCATGGAAGCAACCTAAATGTCCATCAACAGAGGAATGGATAAAGAAGATGTGGTACATATATACAATGGAATATTACTCGGCCATAAAAAGGAATGAACTTGGGTCATTTGTAGAGACATGGATGGATCTAGAGACTGCCATACAGAGTGAAGTAAGTCAGAAAGAGAAAAACAAGTATCGTATATTAATGCATATATGTGGAATCTAGAAAAATGGTACAGATGAGTGAAGTAAGTCCGACAAAGCCAAATATCATGTGATATCACTTATATGGGGAATCTAAAAAACTAATATAAATGAACTTATTCACAAAACAAATAGATTCACAGACATACAAAACAAACTTATGGTTACCAAAGGGGATAGTGGTGGCAGGGGGGCGGGTGGGGATAAATTAGGAATTTTGGATTAACATATACACACTACTATATATAAAATAGATAAACAACAAGGACCTGCTGTACAGCACAGGGAAGTAAATTCAAGGTCTTGTAATAATCTATAATGGAAAAGAACCCGAAAAGGAATATGTATACACAACTGAATCACTTTGCTGTATCCGAAGCTGACACAACCTTGTAAATTAACTCTACTTCCAAAAAAAAGACAAAAAATAAGAATTAAGGAATTTAAAAAAAAGTATCTTGTGGGTTAATGCAGTCCCTTTAGATAATTCTCAGTGTTTCAGAGTTTCAACCCTCCCCCCCCACCAACCACCAACACACCAGCCACCTCTATGTCCTTCCTCTCTAAGATGGCGACTGAGAGGGAGCAACCTGTAGACATGGGTATCCTTGTGTGGCTCCTCACTGGCCTCTACAGTAATGCCCTCAGCAATGCTCTCTCCCCCCACAACATTGGGCACACTGTTGGCATTTAATGATGAAGTCTGGGGCTTGTGGAATATAGCATCTATGGTCGCAGCCCATGTAGGCCCAGGGTTTTTCACCACCTTGCTGTCTTGGTCCCACTTCTCCCCCTACCTGCCTTTCAGATCTTCTGAATCTCAGCCACATTCTCCATCCAGCCCTTAGATGAGGCTGTCTATCTGCAATCTCTGCCATGTGGTCACTTTGCTCCTCATGGCAGTGGCCCCATGGCAGACATGCTGGCTTTCAACATTCAGCTATTTTCTACGTCCTCCACTGGGAACATGTAGAACCTTCTGGATCAGTGTATGCCAGGTAGGAGCTGAGGGAGACATGACTCTCCCTCTGCCTAGATATGTCATGTATCCATTTCTTTTCTGTTATCATCACGCCTTGTTAGTGAGGGAGCACAGAAAGGTGGTGTCTCTGAGTTCCAAAGACCAAATTGGGCATAATTCCACCTATTTTCAATTTTCCCCCAAACTTGGTTAGAAAAATGTTTGTCAGACCTTCACTTACCCCCTCAGGTTCCACTCTTACGCTGGTGAGATGGAGCGGGGAGGGAGGAACACTGGTGTCTGGTCTCTTATACTCTACCTTCTTTCTCTCTCCCTCCCACCTCTCAGAATGCTCCACTTTTGTTCCTGGAGAGTGTACCCTTCACTTGAATCATATACTGAGTTCTCCCAATCTAGTAAAGCTCTAGAAAGTCAGACCTGCCTCTTAAAAAAAAGCCCAAAAAACAAAACAGCTTCATTGAGGTATAATTTACATACCATGTGATGACTTTTTAGTAAAGTCATCAAGTTATATAACTATCACTATATTTCCAGTTTTAGGATATTTTCATTATCCCAATAAAATAATTCATGCTCATGTACAGTTAATCTGCATTTCTAGGCTCCAGGCAACTACTAATCTGCTTTCTGCCTCTATGGATTTGCCTATCCTGGACATTTCATACAAATGGAATCATATGATATGTGGCCTTCTGTGTCTGGCTGCTTTTACTTATCATATTGTTTTGGAGGGTAATTCATGTTGTAGCATGTATTAGCACATCATTCCTTTGTAAGCCTGAATAATATTCCACTGTACGGATATACCACATTTTATTTATTTATTAATCTGTTGATAGAAATTTGGATTATTTCCACTGTTTGCCTATTGTGAATAGTGCTGCTTTGAACATTGATGTATGGTGAAAGGAGGAGGTGCTTAGGTGTAAAGCCTGACTCTACCATTTAGTAGCTATATAATGTTAAGCAAGGTGTTCGTCCTCCCTAAGCCTCAGGATCCTCAACTGTAAAATGAACTCAGTATCCTCATTTGCTTCACGGGGTTGTTGAGTGATCAAATTATATAGCATCTGTAAAGCATCTAGCACATGGCAGGTACTCAGCATATGATAGCTCTTATTATTGTGTATAACATCATGTTTTTTAAATGGAGATGACATGTTAGAAACTGGATGCCATTCACTGGCATTCATGAATCTAGATTTCATAAAGTTAGCAGGACACTTAAGACGAGCTGTGTGCCTCATCCAGAAGATGACTGGTAGACTTGAGCTTGAGATATGGCAAAAAATGCTCATGGAAGGAGGTAGGAAGGATATTTACCACAGGTAAATAAAGAAAAGCTATTTGATCCCCAGCAAATCACAACTTTCTCTTCAAGCCATGGTGGGACATATAAAAGGTACTGTGCAATTGCATGTTGGCCTTACATGGTGCCCTCTTCCCATTCCTTTACAGGCACACTGACTGCTGTCATTTAAACATCCTCAGCCTGCTCTCAACTCAGGGAGGGTTCACTTGCTGGTCTCTTCACCTGAAACTATCTTCCCTGGGATACTGTGTGACTTACAACCTCAATTCCTTCAGATTTTTCCTTAAATGTCACCTTTTCAGTGGTTTTCCCTAATCATCCAGTTTTTTTTGAATTTTATTTTATTTATTTTTTTATACAGCAGGTCCTAATTAGTTATCCATTTTATACATGTTAGTGTATATATGTCAATCCCAATCACACAATTCATCCCACCACAACCACCACCACTTCCGCCAGTTTTCCCCCTTGGTGTCCATACCTGTGTGTCTCAATTTCTGCCCTGCAAACCAGTTCATCGATACCATTTTTCTAGGTTCCACATATATGCGTTAATACACGATACTTGTTTTTCTCTTTCTGACTTACTTCACGCTGTATGACAGTCTCTAGATCCATCCACGTCTCAACAAATGACCCAATACCATTCCTTTTTATGGCTGAGTAATATTCCATTATATATATGTACCACATCTTCTTCATCCATTCGTCTGTCAACGGGCATTTAGGTTGTTTCCATGACCTGGCTATTGTAAACAGTGCTGCAATGAACATTGGGGTGCATGTGTCTTTTTGAATTATGGTTTTCTCTGGGTATATGCCCAGAAGATGGATTGCTGGGTCATATGGTAATTCTATTTTTAGATTTTTAAGGAACCTCCATACTGTTCTCCATAGTGGCTGTATCAATTTACATTCCCACCAACAGTGCAAGAGGGTTCCCTTTTCTCCACACCCGCTCCAGCATTTGTTGTTTGTAGATTTTCTGATGATGACCATTTTAACTGGTGTGAGGTGATACCTCATTGTAGTTTTGATTTGCATTTCTCTAATAATAGTGATGTTGAACAGCTTGTCACGTGCTTCTTGGCCATCTGTCTGTCTTCTTTGGAGAAATGTATATTTAGGTCTTCTGCCCATTTTTGGATTGGGTTGTTTTAATAATATTGAGCTGCATGAGCTGTTTAAATATTTTGGAGATTAATCCTTTGTCCACTGATTCGTTTGCAACTATTTTCTCCCATTTTGAGGGTTGTCTTTTCTTCTTGTTTATGGTTTCCTTTACTGTGCAAAAGCTTTTAAGTTTGATTAGGTCTCATTTGTTTATTTTTTATTTTATTTCCATTACTCTAGGAGGTGGGTCAAAAAAGATCTTGCTGTGATTTATGTCAAAGAGTGATCTCCCTATGCTTTCTTCTAAGAGTTTTATAGTGTCTGGTCTTACATTTAGCTCTCTAATCCATTTTGAGTTTATTTCTGTGTATGGTGTTAGGGAGTGTTCTAATTTCATTCTTTTACATGTAGCTGTCCACTTTTCCCAGCACCACTTATTGGAGAGACTGCCTTTCCTCCATTGTATGTCCTTGCCTCCTTTGTCATAGATTAGTTGACCACAGGTGCGTGGTTTTACCTCTGGGCTTTCTATCTTGTTCCATTGATCTATATTTCTGTTTTTGTGCCAGTACTATATTGTCTTGATTACTGTAGCTTTGTAATACAGTCTGAAGCCAGGAAGTCTGATTCCCGCCAGTTCCATTTTTTTTCCCTCCAGACTGCTTTGGCTATATGGGGTCTTTTGTGTCTCCATAGAAATTTTAAGATTTCTTGTTCTAGTTCTGTAAAAAATGCCATTGGTAATTTGAAACGGATTGCATTGAAACTGTAGATTGCTTTGGGTAGTATACTCATTTTCAAAATATTGATTCTTCCAAACCAAGAACATGGTATATCTCTCCATCTATTGGTATCATCTTTAATTTCTTTCACCAGTGTCTTACAGTTTTCTGCATACAGATCTTTTGTCTCCCTAGGTAGGTTTATTCCTAGGTACTTTATTCTTTTTTTTTTAACATCTTTATTGGAGTATAACTGCTTTACAATGGTGTGTTAGCTTCTGCTTTACAAAAAAATGAATCAGTTATATATATACATATGTTCACATATCTCTTCCCTCTTGCGTCTCCCTCCCTCCCACCCTCCCTATCCCACCCCTCCAGGCAATCACAAAGCATTGAGCTGATCTCCCTGTGCTATGTGGCTGCTTCCCACTAGCTATCTGCCTTACGTTTGGTAGTGTATATATATCCATGCCTCTCTCTCGCTTTGTCACACCTTACCCCTCCCCCTCACCATATCCTCAAGTACATTCTCTAGTAGGTCTGTGTCTCTATTCATCTCTTACCCCTAGGTTCTTCATGACATTTTTTTTTGCTTAAATTCCATATATATGTGTTAGCATACGGTATTTGTCTCTCTCTTTCTGACTTACTTCACTCTGTATGACAGACTCCAGGTCTATCCACCTCATTACAAATAGCTCAATTTCGTTTCTTTTTATGGCTAAGTAATATTCCATTCTATATATGTGCCACATCTTCTTTATCCATTCATCCGATGATGGACACTTAGGTTGTTTCCATCTCCTGGCTATTGTAAATAGAGCTGCAATGAACATTTTGGTACATGACTCTTTTTGAATTATGGTTTTCTCAGGGTATATGCCCAGTAGTGGGATTGCTGGGTCATATGGTAGCTCTATTTATAGTTTTTTAAGGAACCGCCATACTGCGCTCCATAGTGGCTGTATGAACTTACATTCCCACCAACAGTGCAAGAGTGTTCCCTTTTCTCCACACCCTCTCCAGCATTTATTGTTTCTAGATTTTTTGATGATGGCCATTCTGACTGATGTGAAAAGATATCTCACTGTAGTTTTGATTTGCACTTCTCTAATGATTAGTGACTTTGAGCATTCTTTCATGTGTTTGTTGGCAGTCTGTATATCTTCTTTGGAGAAATGTCTGTTTAGGTCTTCTGCCCATTTTTGGATTGGGTTGCTTGTTGTTTTGTTATTGAGCTGCATGAGCTGCTTGTAAATTTTGGAAATTAATCCTTTGTCAGTTGCTTCATTTGCAAATATTTTCTCCCATTCTGAGAGTTGTCTTTTGGTCTTGTTTATGGTTTCCTTTGCTGTGCAAAAGCTTTGAAGTTTCATTAGGTCCCATTTGTTTATTTTTATTTCCATTTCTCTAGGAGGTCGGTCAGAAAGGATCTTGCTGTGATTTATGACATAGATTGTTCTGCCTATGTTTTCCTCTAAGAGTTTGATAGTGTCTGGCCTTACATTTAGGTCTTTAATCCATTTTGAGATTATTTTTGTGTATGGTGTTAGGGAGTGATCTAATCTCATACTTTTACATGTGCCTGTCCAGTTTTTCCAGCACCACTTATTGAAGAGGCTGTCCTTTCTCCACTGTACATTCCTGCCTCTTTATCAAAGGTAAGGTGACCATATGTGCGTGGGTTTATCTCTGGGCTTTCTATCCTGTTCCATTGATCTATCTTTCTGTTTTTGTGTCAGTACCATACTGTCTTGATTACTGTAGCTTTGTAGTATAATCTGAAGTCAGGGAGCCTGATTCCTCCAGCTCTGTTTTTCGTTCTCAAGATTAATTTGGCTAATCGGGGTCTTTTGTGTTTCCATACAAATTGTGAAATTTTTTGTTTTAGTTCTGTGAAAAATGCCAGTGGTAGTTTGATAGGGATGGCATTGAATCTGTAGACTGCTTTGGGTAGTGGAGTCATTTTCGCAATGTTGATTCTTCCCATCCAAGAACATGGTATATATCTCCATCTATTTGTATCATCTTTAATTTCTTTCATCAGTGTCTTATAATTTTCTGCATACAGGTCTTTTGTCTCCTTAGGTAGGTTTATTCCTAGATATTTTATTCTTTTTGTCGCAATGGTAAATGGGAGTGTTTTCTTGATTTCAATTTCAGATTTTTCATCATTAGTGTATAGGAACGCCAGAGATTTCTGTGCATTAATTTTGTATCCTGCTACTTTACCAAATTCATTGATTAGCTCTAGTAGTTTTCTGATAGCATCTTTAGGATTCTCTATGTATAGTATCATGTCATCTGCAAACAGTGACATCTTTACTTCTTCTTGTCTGATTTGGATTCCTTTTATTTCCTTTTCTTCTCTGATTGCTGTGGCTAAAACTTCCAAAACTATGTTGAATAAGAGTGGTGAGAGTGGGCAACCTTGTCTTGTTCCTGATCTTAGTGGAAATGCTTTCAGTTTTTCACCATTGAGGATGATGTTGGCTGTGGGTTTGTCATATATGGCCTTTATTATGTTGAGGAAAGTTCCCTCTATGCCTACTTTCTGCAGGGTTTTTATCATAAATGGGTGTTGAATTTTGTCGAAAGCTTTCTCTGCATCTATTGAGATGATCATATGGTTTTTCTTCTTCAATTTGTTCATATGGTGTATCACGTTGATTGATTTGCATATGTTGAAGAATCCTTGCATTCCTGGAATAAACCCCACTTGATCATGGTGTATGATCCATTTAATGTGCTGTTGGATTCTGTTTGCTAGTATTTCGTTGAGGATTTTTGCATTTATGTTCATTAGTGGCATTGGCCTGTAGTTTTCTTTCTTTGTGACATCCTTGTCTGGTTTTGGTATCAGGGTGATGGTGGCCTCGTAGAATAAGTTTGGGAGTGTCCCTCCCTCTGCTATATTTTGGAAGAGTTTGAGAAGGATAGGTGTTAGCTCTTCTCTAAATGTTTGATAGGATTCGCCTGTGAAGCCATCTGGTCCTGGACTTTTGTTTGTTGGAAGATTTTTAATCACAGTTTCAATTTCAGTGCTTGTGATTTGTCTGTTCATATTTTCTATTTCTTCCTGATTCAGTCACGGAAGGTTGTGCATTTCTAAGGATTTGTCAATTTCTTCCAGGTTGTCCATTTTATTGGCATAGAGTTGCTTGTAGTAATCTCTCATGATCTTTTGTATTTCTGCAGTGTCAGTTGTTACTTCTCCTTTTTCATTTCTAATTCTATTGATTTGAGTCTTCTCCCTTTTTTTCTTGATGAGTCTGGCTAATGGTTTATCAATTTTATTTATCTTCTCAAAGAACCAGCTTTTAGTTTTATTGATCTTTGCTATTGTTTTCTTTGCTTCTATTTCATTTACATCTGCTCTGACTTTCATGATTTCTTTCCTCTGCTAACTTTGGGTTTTGTTTGTTCTTCTTTCTCTAGTTCCTTTAGGTGTAAGGTTAAGTTGTTTATTTGAGATTTTTCTTGTTTCTTGAGGTAGGGTTGTATAGCTATAAACTTCCCTCTTAGAACTGCTTTTGCCGCATCCCATGGGTTTTGGATCATCGTGTTTTCATTGTCATTTGTCTCTAGGTATGTTTCAATTTCCTCTTTGATTTCTTCAGTGATCTCTTGGTTATTTAGTAACGTATTGTTTAGCCTCCCTGTGTTTGTGTTTTTTATGGTTTTTCCCTGTCATTGATTTCTAATCTCATAGTGTTGTGGTCAGAAAAGATGCTTGATATGATTGCAATTTTCTTAAATTTACTGAGGCTTGATTTGTGACCCAAGATGTGATCTATCCTGGACAATGTTCCGTACACACTTGAGAAGAAAGTGTAATCTGCTGTTTTTGGATGGAATGTCCTATAAATATCAATTAAATCTATCTGGTCTATCGTGTCATTTAAAGCTTCTGTTTCCTTGTTTATTTTCATTTTGGATGATCTGTCTGTTGGTGTAAGTGAGGTGTTAAAGTCCCCCACTATTATTGTGCTACTGTCGATTTCCCCTTTTAGAGCTGTTAGCAGTTGCCTTATGTATTGAGGTGCTCCTATGTTGGGTGCGTATATATTTATAATTATTATATCTTCTTCTTGGATTGATCCCCTGATCATTATGTAGTGTCCTTCCTTGTCTCTTGTAACATTCTTTATTTTAAAGTCTATTTTATCTGATATGAGTATAGCTACTCCAGCTTTCTTTTGATTTCAATTTGCATGGAATATCTTTTTCCATCACTTCACTTTCAGTTTGTATGTGTCCCTAGGTCTGAAGTGGGTCTCTTGTAGACAGCATATATATGGGTCTTGTTTTTGTATCCATTCAGCAAACCTGTGTCTTTTGGTTGGAGCATTTAATCCATTCACGTTTAACGTAATTATCGATATGTGTGTTCCTATGACCATTTTCTTAATTGTTTTGGGTTTGTTTTTGTAGGTCCTTTTCTTCTTTTGTGTTTCTTGACTAGAGAAGTTCCTTTAGCATTTGTTGTAGGGCTGGTTTGGTGGTGCTGAATTCTCTTAGCTTTTGCTTGTCTGTAAAGCTTTTGATTTCTCCATCAAATCTGAATGAGATCCTTGCTAGGTAGAGTAATCTTAGTTGTAGTTTCTTCCCTTTCATCACTTTAAGTATATCATGCCACTCCCTTCTGGCTTGCAGAGTTTCTGCTGAGGATTCAGCTGTTAACCTTATGGGAGTTCCCTTGTATGTTATTTGTCATTTTTCCCTTGTTGCTTTCAATAATTTTTCTTTGTCTTTAATTTTTGCCAATTTGATTACTGTGTGTCTCGGTGTGTTTCTCCTTGGGTTTATCCTGTATGGGACTCTCTGCTTCCTGGACTTGGGTGGCTATTTCCTTTCCCATGTTAGGGAAGTTTTCGACTGTAATCTCTTCAGATATTTTCTCGGGTCCTTTCTCTCTCTCTTCTCCTTCTGGGACCCCTATAATGTGAATGTTGTTGCATTTAATGTTGTCCCAGAGGTCTCTTAGGCTCTCTTCATTTCTTTTCATTCTTTTTTCTTTATTCTGTTCCATGGCAGTGAATTCCACCATTCTGTCTTCCAGGTCACTCATCCGTTCTTCTGCCTCAGTTATTCTGCTATTGATTCCTTCTAGTGCATTTTTCATTTCAGTTATTGCATTGTTCACCTCTGTTTGTTTGTTCTTTAATTCTTCTAGATCTTTGTGAAACATTTCTTGCATCTTCTCAATCTTTGCCTCTATTCTTTTTCCAAATTCCTGGATCATCTTCACTATCATTATTCTGAATTCTTTTTCTGGAAGGTTGCCTATCTCCACTTCATTTAGTTGTTTTTCTGGGGTTTTATCTTATTCCTTCATCTTGTACATAGCCCTGTGCCTTTTCATCTTGTCTTTTTTTCTGTGAATGTGGTTTTTATTCCACAGGCTGCAGGATTGTAGTTCTTCTTGCTTCTGCTGTCTGCCCTCTCCCTAATCACCCAATTTAAAGTAGCCCCTTAGCACTCCTTACTCCGCTTTCTTGCTTGTGTTATTTTCTCCATATCACTTTTCACCATCTAATATACTGTCTAATGGCAGCTCCAGGAGGGTAGGGTTTTTACCATTATTGTTCATTTCTACATCCCCAGCACTCAAAACAGTATCTGGCATATTGTAGGTGCTGAAAAAAAATTGTTTTTTCAAAGAACAACTGATTTTACTCAGTGTCAGTACATTCACATGCCCAGGATCAATGGCCAAAGAAACTACAACAAAGGGGATGGGGAAGAGAAATGAATATGAAGTGAGGAGTGAGGCAGACTCTCATAGAGCTCCTTCCTCTATGCATTATTCTAGAGGCCTGCTGATAAGGTCTACAGATCAGTGGAAATATGTGAAGGAACAATTGATTTCAAGTTACAAGAGGCAAAAATCAGGGAGTCTGGGTCACATTTGAGATTTTGTTTACTTTGGCTTATACTCCAAGTAGATCGGCAGCTCAAAGGATACAAATGAGTTAAAGATACCAGGGTTGACTTTTCTGCCCATGATCTCCCTTGCGTGTCTCAGAGGCATGCCCTAAGTTCTGTAGACTAGGCATCCCACACAGAGGGAAACACCCACCAGGTTAGGAGAGGAGTGAACTTTGAGCCTGCTGTATTTTACACCTTCCTTCCCCCCATATTCAGCACCCAGAGATAACTCATACTGCTATAGAAGGCAGTAATTCCTCTATTCAGGAAGTCATAGCACCCAGGCCCAATTTCGGTGCTGGGGCCTTAAAGTCTTTGCTGTACCAGCACTGTGGCAACCTCTGATTTTCTGTGCCTATACTACAGGATCTAAGAGTTTTCCATTTTTGTCCTCACTAGGGCCTCCTTTGGTCATGTCCAGCCATGGCAAATTACACCAGGTGCAGCTGATGTGTGATAGCATATTGGCAAGAGCAACAGAAGAAAGGCAGATGCATTCACAATATATAAAGGGCATGCTTAAGAGGCAGGAGTCGACATTGGTGAAAGAAAGCATAAAGCTATAAATATAGTGGCTCAAGTGAGAAGTGTCGTTGTGGGAGATGGAAAGGTGGAAGAAGAGCCAGAGTTCTTGACTGTTGTTTTTGGGGAAATATGATAATAAAAGAAATTGGTTCATGGGAATAAAGACATCAGAAAATGAAAGGACCATGTGGAGTTTTTCAATAAGAAATTATAGGACTCATCAAGAAATTTCTGGTGCCAGTTCCCTGTTCACTGCATGGCTCCCTTCACAGTATTACATCTGCCGGTGGGGACCTTTGGCATGACCCTCAGGAATTATAGTGAGAAGGCAGGTTGTCACCAGAGAAAGAAAGGTTGGATGTGATCAGTAAAGGATTCTGTGACTTCTGAGCTTTAGTGCTTCAAGTTTAAGAAAGTAGAAAACAGTCATTGGAGGCTAGCTTCCAATTTGCCAGTCCATGTAGAACATAGGCTCAGAAAATGTCACACAAGAACTTTTCAGCCAATATTATGAGAGAAAAAAGTAGCAAGTTAATGGCCATAAAGAGTTTATGGGGTCCTGTTAAACAGAGTGGAGTTATGAGGGTCAAAGACAAAAAAAATCATAATTTAAGTGACGAAAGAGTTGAGCACCTGAACAGGTGACTCACATCCCAGAAATAATGACAAATAAGGATAACAATGGGTACTGCAGAGTACTGAGTTCATGAGGAACCTATAAATACTCCCTATGAGCTTATTATTGAATTTGCTCATGGGAAATTTATAAATATAAAATGTTTATAATAAAGGAAAAGACTGCCCTTTCTTTAGTCAGTTCCAAGCAGTGAACAAGGAACCATGGGGACTTCCCTGGTGGTCCAGTGGTTAAGACTCTGCGCTTCCAGTGCATGGGGCATGGGTTCAATCCCTGGTTAGGGAACTAAGATTCCACATGCCACACGGCGTGGCAAAAAAACAACAAAACAAGGAACAATGGAAATGATTTTAAGGCACTGGTCCCATGGAAAGCAGTGCCAAGTTGGGAGGTGAAGCTGGTTATATTCACATTATTCTTGGTTTCTTCCATATTTTCCTATGATTTAGTGGTGCCAAAAGGGACATAAGGGGGCAGTGGGAGGAGGAGGGCTCCTCTAGACACCTAAGTAGGGAAGATCCAGTGCCTCAGATTAATTTCATATGTAGAACTTTTTCCAAATTGGTCAGAATGTACTGAAGTACAGAGAAAATTGTTAATCTGCAATCAAAAATAAATAGAGTAATTTTTAAAAGCAACATTGTTTTCAACAATAACAATATGGTGTGTGGAAAGAACATGAGTCTAAGAATCCACGCCAGTTCTATTCCTAAGTCTGCCCCTGCCAGGCACAGCAGACAACCAACATGTGCTGCTCCCTCCTAAGCCTAAATGGCCAATTAATTGGGCATGACAAGATCAAAATAAGGAAAAATCTACATTTCCACAGAATCCAAGGAAGGGAGCCCTCCAAATGACAAAGACTTTGCATGATTCCTGCACCCATATCCTACTTCTTGCCTAGTGATATTATGGATGAAGTGTCCTTATTCCCACTTTATTAGGAATCTTACACTATTATCTATTTTTCTCCTTTATCTTCAATTTCCTGTGATCTTTTGGCTCATTCCCATTGCCATTTAAATAGAGTCTAGTTTCTCCCATCTTGATAAACACTGCTGGGACCCTACATACCCCTTCCATATTGCTGAAATGTTCATTCAGGGTGAAAGAAGGTACAGATGTAAAATAAATCTAATATAAATGAGGTTAAGTAAAAACGTTGTAGTCCTAAGTCTGAACATGGATATTGTTTGAAAGCAATGAAAGCAGTATCAGAGTTGGAAGATGAAGCTGGTTAGACTGGCACTATCCTTGGTGTCCTCCGTATTTTCCCATGTTTCTTTTGTGTCTCAGAGTATCATTCCTTTGCTCTGTTATTAAGAATTGTGTGGTTCATGGGAATATAAATTAATGAGACTCATTTTCCCATGCAACAAATATATTCACTAAGGAATTTATACATTTTGTTCTGAGGTAATTTTTTTTCCTGAGGTAATTTTTGTACAACAAAAGGCCTGGAGTGGTTCCCAAAGTATTAATTTGTTAGTCTGTGCCAAATAAGATATCGGAATAAACATAACGAAAGTAATCCAAAAGAGCCAATTTGATGGCATGTCCTCGTTGTGGAGAATAACAGGTGACTGTAAATCCACACTTCTGTTTGAAAATCAAAAGTATGGGCTATGTCTAGATACTTGATTTTTAGAACTGCATCCAAGTTAGGTCTTTAATAATGGACACTAAGTCCTTATGTCATGCTATCTCCACCCTCAAGTGTCACTGAATTGCAGACAACGAAGATTTCTCATAATTAACCACATTTGAAATTCCTGGCACAAATTTCCTCTTGATGAAAGGTCAGGTACCAAACTTAGGTCGGAAATACACATTCCCGTTAGGAGATGTAAACTACTATATAGAGAATGGATAAACAACAAGGTCCTTCTGTATAGCACAGGGAACTATATTCAATATCCTGTGAGAAACAATAATGGAAAAAATATTAAAAAAGAATGTATGTGTATAACTGAGTCACTTTGCTGTACAGCAGAGACTACCACAACACTGTAAATCAGCTATACTTCAATTTAAAAAATTAACTTAAAAAAAAAGAAATATACATTCCCAGATGTCATCCCCTAAAATACATGAACTCATAATGGAGAGATATCGGTACAGTTTTTTCCCGATTGCCTTTGCAAAGGATGTATGATATATTGATGAAAAGTTGAAATGTAGCATCATCTACCTTATAATGTTTAGTTTCGTCTTGAAGTGGTTTATACACTGGAAAGTGAGGATATCCATCTATCATAGTATAGAATTCGGTACATGTGAAAAAGAATTATAAGAAATATTAAAGCTATGTGACTGAATCACATCACATATTCCATTAAACTGTGGAACAGTTTTAATTAATCAAGAATGAGCCAAAACCATGAAAAATGAACTCAAGAGACTTGAAAGTTAGAATTGTAAAGACCAAAACTAAATATTTTTTATTGTGCCTTGAGATAGTTACTAAGAGTTTTATTGTGGATAATTTTTATGTCCATGTTGCACACTCATTGTGGCAGAAAGAAATTTACTTCTCAACACTTGTGCTTTCTAAAGGATAGAACAAGACAAAGAGATTGTACCATCTTGGTTTGGGGTTATAATGAAGGCTATTTAAAAAGAGTCTTTGGATGATTACTATTTTTCATCTTCTTTCCCCACATGCCTCTCTGTTAATATGATACTAACTGCCTCAGTCAGGCTTGGTGAGATTGGCCAGGTCAGCAAGGCCTAGAAATGGGCCAACCGCAGGAGGCTGATCCAGGTAAGTAGAGGGTTGACCTCAGGAAGATCACAGGAACCCGGCCATAAGCACTAGGGTTAATATACAGCCCTCCCATCTCCAAGAGCACTTTGGGTTGATGGTCATGGCCAGCCACCAGTTCTGTAGGAACTGAGTGCCAAGCAGAAACTCAGACATACAAGAAAGTATGTCTGTAAGAACTGGAGGGCAACTCAAGTGGCTTTACCAACAAGAACCACGTCAGAGACCTATTATGAGAACAAAGTGTAGAAATAGAGCAGGACCCTCCAACAGATTGACTTTATAACTGGACAGTATGTAGAGTTTCTTATATTCTCCTTGTCTGTGGCCTGATTTTCACACCAGAGCTTTGGAGCAAGGTTAATCCTATCAGTGGGATTTTGCAGCCCTGATTGTGATGTTGAAGCCTGCTAGGCAGAATTAGGTAGGGCATTGCTCACTAAATAAGCAAGTTCTTTTAGTACAGGAGTTGCAAACTATGGCCTGCTGCCTGTTTTGCTGTGGTCCACAAGCTAAGAATAAGTTTTACATTTTTAAGTTGAAAAAAATCAAAAGTATATTTTTATGACACATGAAAATTTATGAAATTCAAATTCCAAGGTCCATAAATGAAGATTTATGGGAATGGAGCCACACCCATTTGTTTACATATCGTCTATGGCTGCTTTTATGCTACAATAACAGAGCTGAGAACTCAAGACAGATACCATATGGCCTGCAAAGCCTCAGACGTGTGCTATCTGGACCTTTTTAGAAAAAGTTTGCCAACCCTGGTTTAGTGTATAAACTCCACTGATATACAGAAATCTCATAGCCCAATATTTAGGGCCAGATCATGTTTAATTCCTTAAGAAGTTGCAGTCAATTCTGGTGGAAGTTAGCAGTCAATGGGTATGATGTTTTTGCTACTATTTAAGCGCTGGCAAATAGAGGAGTTGAATGAAACAAAGTATATGAAGTAGCCTTCTGTTAAACCCTGCCTTTCCTAGCTCTGCTCTGACAGAGGCTAGGAGTATTCTACCTCCTACATCTAGTGAGTCAAATCCTGCCTAAGAGAGCAGGATATTAGGCATCCTATGCTGCCAGTAGGAATAATAGAATAGACATTGCTACCCAAGGTCTCTATGTCTGATGTGTGCTCACTGAATTGCCTCCTCTTCCCTGACACAGTAGTGTTGGGCTAACCTCTGTGGTTTGGCTTTTGGCCCTGGTTCTCTGATTAGAGCTATAATTCTCAGCTTGAGGCTAGAGCTTCCCCTGAGTTCCCTGCTGACTGGCTAGGGCACTGATTCTCAAAGAAATCCTTTCTACTGTATTGCCCCTGGGAGCCGGATCCTGCTCTGCATGGCGTCCTCTTTTAGCTGGTCTCCTTCTCTAATCCTAATAGATGATCTGATACCAGGTCTTGCCATCAAATGTTTAGTCCTGCTGCTTTCTCTTACCCCAACTCCATGACCTGATCATGCCTTTAATAAAGTGTGCCTCAACCTTTGAATCCTGATTTGATGTACTAAACTCAATCTTGAGGGTATAGTCCTACAACCAAGTTAGTCCATGTAATTTCAGTTAGGCCCTCTCCAAGATTCTTTCCTACCCCTTTCCTCTTGTTCCTTTTCCTGAGGTCTCAGCATGCATCATGGTCCAGTCTATATTACTTATTCAATACAATAGGCAATGGATCAGAGACAATTAGAGCTGGAAGGACTCTTACAAGTTACTTACAGATGAAAAAATCAATTAGGAGGTCAGCAAAAGGGAATACCCATATTAATTCAGTCTAAGAACTAAGGAATAAGGAGCCCCATATCCTCCAAGAGTTGTCTTGGAAATAAAAACGAAATCAAATGTAGTAAACTGTCTTTAATGAGTCAAAATAAATTCTGAATTTATTTTTTTTGGCCCATCATAAAAAAGCCAAATAAACAAAAGTGAGGAGAAATCAAAATGAGTGTAATAAGTCTGCCCCCAAGAAGAATGAAACCCATAATTTGAGGCCAATGTGCAAATAGGATTAGTTTTGCTAAGATACCTCATGGCCTACCACTTCAGTTCCCTTTTTAATTTTTGACAATTGTCTCATGAATTAAATGACCACTTTAATGCCTAAATCTTTACAAGGAAAATCTCCAAATAAAATCTCAAATTGTACTTGCTCACTTGCATTCCAATTTAACGACCAGAACAGCAGAAGAACTGACCAAATCAGAAAGGATTCCAGCTTCCAATTAGTCCCGCTCTATCTACAGAGGCTAAGTGAAAGGAGAACTGAGACATTTATGGCAATTGCCCATGGAAATTAGGCAAAAATTCCCCGCTATCATGGGAAAGTGGTGGTGGAGGTAGAGTGGGAATAGAGATTTGCATAGAATCCACCTCCCCTGGCTAATTATTCAGAACTGTTTCCCTGTAGGGACACAGTCCATATCTTGTGTGTGATTGCTGAACCAGACCACAGCATAGCAGGTCCAATCAGTTAAGCAATCTTAAAGATCAGTTGATGCATCTTCCCTCTGGGTTCATGCTGCTGTGAATGGTCACAAGATCATGAAGATGGTTGAATTATTTGATTAACCATGCCTCAATGTTCAATGTAGCTACCACATGTAGATTATATATAATTACATTTATTGTAACAGTTCATGCTCTGCCCTAACACTTCTAATATTTGAAAAGTTTAATAGCTCTTGGCTGGCTATGGCCAAGCACATAGTAGGCAGAATAAATATCTGTTGACTGGCATTTAATGACTAACTGTACAAAGTGTAATAGTATAATGTAGACATTCTCTTGGAAGTAGAAGTATGCCTTGGATTAGGCCAGTGGTTCTTAACAAGGGATGATTTTGCCACCCACTCCCGGGGGCATTGGACAATGTCTTGAGACATTTGGGGCTGGCCCAGCTGAGAATGGCAGTGCTTCTGGCATTATTGGGTAGAGGCCAGGGATGCTGCTAAACAAGCCACAGTACACAAGATATGCCCTTGAAAAAATTTATCTGATCCAAAATGTTAAGAGTCCCTGGCTGAGAAATTCCAGATTAGGCAGATAAGAGATATGGAATAGAGCTTCCCTGGTGGCGCAGTGGTTAAGAATCCGCCTGCCAATGCAGGGGACATGGGTTTGATCCCTGGTCCGGGAATATCCCACATGCTGCAGAGCAACTAAGCCTGTGCACCACAACTACTGAGCCTGTGAACCACAACTACTGGGCCCATGTGCCACAACTACTGAAGCCCACACACCTAGAGCCCGTGCTCTGCAACCAGAGAAGCCACCGCAATGAGAAGCGCACAATGAAGAGTAGCCCTCACTCGCCACAGCTAGAGAGGGCCCGTGCACAGCAATGAAGACCCAATGCAGCCAAAAATGAATAAATAAAATAAATAAATTTATAAAAATAAATAAATAAAAGAGGAAGCTAGAACCCAGGGTGACGTATCAGAAAACTAAAAAAACACAATGCCCTGAACTCAATAATTATTTAAAAAAAAGAGAGATATGGAATAATTTAGCTTTTAAAAAGTAGATAAGGAGGGATGAATAGGTAGAACACAAAGGATTTTTAGGGCAGAGAAACTGCTATGCACGATACTATAATGGTGGGTACATGCCATCGTATCTTTGTCAAAACCCATAGAATTCTCAATACCCAGAGTGAATCCTAGTAATATAAACTACGGACTTTGGGTGATAAATATGCGTCAGTGTAGGTTCATTGACTGCAACAAATGGTGCAGGATGTTGACAGTGGGGGAGGCTATGTGTGTGTAGGCAGCGGGTACATGGGAACTCTCTGTATTTTCTGCTCAGTTTTGCTGTGAACCTAAAAATCTGTAAAAAAAAAATAGTCCATTTTTCAACAAGTAGGTGAGTAGCTGGGAAGAGAATTTTGGTTTTCAAAAATTAGTCAGGTTGTCATTATTCTAAAATATTTTGGAGGAAACTGAAGATTTATAAGATTTACTTTATGCTTCAAAGTGACAAATATTGTCATGTAACATATTTTTCTTGTTTCTTTCCATGTAGTTTGTAGGGTTTTTTTAAAGGAAATTATTTCCATTAGCCACCTTAATTAACACCAGTTTCAAATTGCACTTGTGGTACTCTCAAATGTATGTTTTTCCCCAGCACAGGGCCTGATCCCATAACTGGTTTCTGAAGTTGAGTTTCTGAATCAGTTTAGGAAAACCTACTTGTAATTTTCCTTCTTTATTACTTGCAATGAAGAGCTGAAAAGGAGCTTCCAATATGCTGCTTTTTGCAATGCACACGAGAGCAATCATAAATTCACCTAAATCCAGTATCAGGATCTAAAATTTTTTGTGATGCAAGAGGAGGAAAAAAGAGTGCTGGTGAAAGAAACTTCAGTCTGCAGCCTGCTAGACTTACTAGGAAAGATAGTACTATCTCCCATATCTAAAATCCCATTCACAAAGAATAGCATGATAGACAAAAGTTATTTCCAGTAGGCTCATGGCTATAAAAAAATCTCTCAATAAATCCTATTTTTCAGCAGACACTTCTTGAATTACTGAAATATGAACATTGAGGACTTTTAACATTTGCTGGTATTTTCATTCTTTTTTCTTTTTTAAGACTTCAGTAATTAAATGTCAAGCAGTGTAATAACAAAGCGATAAGATTATAAATTTAAACTCATGAAAATGCAGGAAATATGCAGAACTCTCTAAGAGTAACAGGACACGTCCCAAGCTGTGTGTCTGACTATTAAAATTATAGGAAATAGTTCGTTCAAGAATCAACATTATTTACCACAATAGCATTGGGAATTTTATGCTATTATCATGGCCTATATATCATTGTGACTTTTATGAAAAATTTTTAGCTTTTCTTTTTGCCAAGTTCAAACACCTAACCTAATATTTCATTTCCAGGTATTTTTTTCAGTACTTAGAACCATAGTCTATTATCACAGATATAGTTTATGAATAAGTAAAGCTTCCTACTTCCTCTACTGAACTCCTCAAGGTCAGGAACCATGTCTTATTCATCTAATAGCATGATGTCTATCTAGCATACTTCCTGGCGTCAGAGGTTACCAATGAATATTTATTGAATTTTATTGACTATACAAACATTAACTGCTTCTAATTGTTCATATGTGAAAATAAAACTTCAGGTAATTACACTGCATTAAGCCCTATCCTTTGTTCATTTAAACTTCATGTGTTTAGTTTAGATTTTCAGGAAATAGTAAATGGTTTTCTCATATATGAGTAAAACTTCCTAAACTATGCTCTGCAGATATCATTTTTATTTGAAAACAATTACGATAAAGAAGTGACCTAACATTTTTACCTCATGAATTATTAGATAGCTAACATACCAGTAACTCCATCAGTGTAAAACATACAAGATTTATAATTTCATACTCTATTTACCAAATACTTCCCTAAATTGGTTCTATATGATTATTAAGATTTAGCCCATTGCCAGCCCCCCGTCAAACATTGATCCAATTTGTTCAGTTACTTCTGGTAATAAGATCACCAAGATCAGCTAGAATTGCTGACTAGAAAAGGATTTTTCCATAATGATAGTCAAAGGATTCATTCAGCCCCCAAAACCCAATAGTACCGATTGATCTACTGTTTTGAATATTATACAGAATTTGTTTTTTGTTCTTCTTCTTTTTGGGTAGGCATAATATGAGGGAGAGATTTAATTCCTAAAATGATAGAGGAAGAAGAGATTTTTCTTTATAGAGGTAGAATGTGATATGTGGTTATCTTTGCTTTTCTTTTAGGAAATTGATACCACAGACTGATGTACAATTTAAAATCTTGATGACAACTGATAAAAAGCCACTCAAGACAGAATTGTAAGTTCTAACTTCATTCACAGTTCTAAGTTGCTGTATGATGTTGAATCTTGTTTTTCTCCCCTTAGCTGTGGAAGGAAGAAAAACTTGAACTATTTTTTTTTCTTTTAACTAATGCCTTCAAAAGTGAGAGTGATAACAACTCTGACTTTTCTTAGCAGGGAATAGAATATTAGTGGTTCCTGTGTTTTCATCATTCCTCCCAGAGGTCTAAAAGAAACTTGATCTGAAAACTGAAAGTAGATACTTGAAGAAAGATTTACCAAAAACTCAAATACCCAAACTACAACAACAATAACAACAGAAAAAAAAAAAGAAGTTGAATATTATTCACTTGACCCGGGCCCGCTGCAGTGGAAGCACGGAATCTTAACCACTGGACCACCAGGGAAGTCCCTAAGTTTATTTTTTTTAACTGAGATATAATTTACATACTATACAAATTCACCAATTAAAAATGTACAATTCAAAGGTTTTTTTTTTAGTATATTCAGAGTTGTGCAACCATCAGTCCCATTTCATTTGAATATTTTCATCACCCTGAAAGAATACCCATTACCTATTAGTAGTCAGGTCCTGACAAACACTAATCTACTTTCTCTTTAACTTGCCTATTCTGTACATTTCATACGTGTCATTTGTGTCTGGCTTCTGTCACTTAGCATTATGTATTCAAGGTTCATCCATGTTGTAGCATCTATCAGTACTTCATTCTTTTAATGCCAAGTAATATTCCATTGTGTGGATATACCACATTTTGTTTATCAGTTCATCAACTGATGGATATTTGGGTTGTTTCCATTTCTTGAGTATTATGAATAATGCTGCTATGAACATTCATGTTCAAGTTTCTGTATGATCATCATTTCTAAGTGTTTTCTTTTTTAAACTAGAAAGCTTTATTAAATTGGGGAAACATTTCTAGTCAAATACTCTTGTAACTAGCTACTGCTGGGCCATAAGAAAATGATGACCCATTATAGCATTGGCTAGTGACTAGTGAGGGTTAAAGGCTTTCGGAGGAACATTTTTTTTAAAAAAAAATCTTTATTGAGGTATAATTGCTTTACGGTGTTGTGTTAGTTTCTGCTGTATAACAAAGTGAATCAGCTATACGTACACATATATCCCCATATCCCCTCTCTCTTGCCTCTCCCTCCCATCCTCCCTATCCCACCCCTCTAGGTAGTCACAAAGCACTGAGCTGACCTCCCTGTGCTATGCAGCTGCTTCCCACTAGCTATCTATTTTACATTTGGTAGTGTATATATGTCCATGCCACTCTCTCACTTTGTCCCAGCTTACCCTTCCCCCTCCCCGTGTCCTCAAATCCATTCTCTATGTCTGTGTCTTTATTCCTGTCCTGACTCTAGGTTCTTCAGAACCTTTTTTTTTTGGATCCCATATATATGTGTTAGCATACAGTATTTGTTTTTCTCTTTCTGACTTACTTCACTCTGTATGACAAACTCTAGGTCCATCCACCTCACTACAAATAACTCAATTTCATTTCTTTTTATGACTGAGTAATATTCCATTGTATATATGTGCCACATCTTCTTTATCCATTCATCTGTTGATGGACACTAGGTTGCTTCCATGTCCTGGCTATTGTAAATAGAGCTGCAATGAACACTGTGGTACATGACTCTTTGAATTATGGTTTTCTCAGGGTATATGCCCAGTAGTGGGATTGCTGGGTCATATGGTAGTTCTATTTTTAGTTTTTAAAGGAACCTCCATACTGTTTTCCATAGTGGCTGTATCAATTTACATTCCCACCAACAGTGCAGAAGGGTTCCTTTTTCACCACACCCTTTCCAGCATTTATTGTTTCTAGATTTTTTGGTGATGGCCATTCTTTCAGAGGCACTTTGATAGAATAGTTCACATTCTTTGGTAGCTGGGAAAGACAAAACAGAGACCAAAGAAAGAATGCAACTTTTTACCTTCATTAATATAAAAAAATATAGAAACGAGTGATTGCAAGAAGCAAACCAGACCTCCATAAAATGTCTGATCTCATCTGCCTTCTGACATAGTCAATAGCAGAGTTTATTATAGTGGTTTAAAATCAATAGTAGGAAAATTCAAATGCAGTTAACTTAACCAGTTCATTGTGTTAGAAAAATATCAAAATGCTTAAGAGGAAACTGATCCCTTAGAATAAGAAATGAACCTGAAAATAAAGAAATAAGAGAAGAGACTTGCTGTTATTTTTTCCCTCTTGCCCATCCTGAAAATACAGTATGCAATTCACACAAGCTCTAAGCTACACTGCCTTTTTACCAATCTGCCCTCCAGCTCTTCCTTGTGTCAGCTGTGGAACCTATGCACACTTCTGTGGGTCAAACCAGGCCTAGTTATTCAACCTTTTAAACATCCCCTTAAATGCATGAATGGACTAAATCTATGATGGGAGTCCAAATCTCATCAACATAGATTTTAATCCTAGAAGGATCTAATCACCAGGAATGTGGGCTTTATTATTTCTACTATCATTAAACAATGATAATAAGTTTAATTTATTAGGGCCTTGTTCAACCATGTTTCATAAGTAACCGCAAAAGTCAACCATTTTAAATTTACTTTCTCCCAGTTTCTTTAACCTATTGCAAGACAGCCAGCTAGATTAACTGCGAACAAACTCCAATTTGGTTGTTTAAAAAATTAATTTTTAAAACTCTATCATTTTCAGTAATATTGACCAATCTTTAGGTTTTTTTCACAAACCAAGTGATAGAGTTCTTTTATAGGCAAAAGTAGGCTGTGGGGATCTAAGTTTTTTTCAACTTATGAGAAATTAGAAATAAGGAAGAAAATAGCCCTGTTGATTTATCAGTCTAATAATCATCAGCACTATACCAAAGGATACTAAGACATGCTCCTTGCCCCAAAGAGCCAATATGTTCCTGCTAAGGAAAGCAAGACAGATGCATGAAGGAATTCAAGAATTCCGTAATATATTATATTATCTCTGCTAAAGGAATTCAGACACAGAAGAGATAAACATGGGCTCAAATAGTTAAAGATGACATCATGAATAAAGTAAGACTTAAGCTGGGTCTGTAGTTTGGGGAGGATCTGATCAAAATAAGGGAAGAGTAATGCTAGAATGAGCAACAGTGTGAACAAAGGCTGAGTTGAAATATTTAACATAATGTGGAGTGGAGGACACTTGCTTAGAAACAAATGAAATTAGGCAGACATCCAGAAGCTGCTTCAGCCGAAACTAGGAGGAGTGTCTCACCATAGCTGGGTGTGTCTAACTGGGTTTTATTCAAAGAGAGCTGTGTGACTGACCATTAAAGAAGTAGAGACCAGGAGTGGGGATATAGGGAATAGGGTGGGTAAGAAACTTGCAGACGTGGCCAAATCAATTCAAACAATAATTACCAAGTGCCTACTGTGCACATTCCAGGCACTGGTTCAGATGCTTTAGGGGTTATAAGGATGAATAGGAGTTCCTGATCTCATGGAGTTTACATGCACATTACTATGACGCCAGGAAGAAAGTAATGTTTCAAATACAAACAAAGAACAACAAGGGCACAGAATAAACTTAATTCTACAAGTGTAAGAGAAAAAGTGACATTTAAATTTGACATTAAAAATATTAGGCTTTTGGCATTGATTAGGAGAAAGTGTTTTTTCAAGGTAGAGGAACCAACACGGGCAACGGAGTAAAGTAGGATGTGTTTTGGGAAAGGCAAGAAGTTCAGCAAGTCAGGAAAGCAGGGTGCATAGAAGAACAGTGTAGGGATGTGTCAAAGCTGAAATGGTTGGTTAGGGCCATAGGGATGGGAAAAAAGAAAGGAATTTAGACTTAGCAGATGATTTGTAGCCACTGTAAGTTCTTGAGGGGAGACTGAATTGGTGTTCTCATATTTACTGTGTCTACCATATGAAAATCCATGAAAAGAGTGTGTACGAGTGGGTACTTTGGTAGCAGTATACAAAACAAATCTGAAAGTGGATGATATTGAGGTCAGGATGGTCAACTAGGAAGAAGACTATTATAGTAATCTAAAGGTAAAGAGATGAGGGAAGAATAATGAAAGGGGAAAAAAGAGATAGGAATCAATACATCAGACACATCTCAAAGAAAACTGTGTAATACTTGCTGGCTAATAGTGCATGTGGATGGTATAAAGTAGATGCAGGAGCTATAGATACCTGATGTATGAAACCCCAGTGATTAGGAAACTTGGTTTTAACTGGCAAATACAGAAATTATATTGCAAGAATAAACTGAAGCGTGGTGGTTGAATGCTATGGTTTTTATTTATAGTTCATTTGAGGTATTAGGTGAGCAGTACTCCATTGGCTTACTCAGATTGAAACATGGATTTGGGAGATAATTGAAGCCATGAGATTAAGTGAGTTTATGGAGAATGGGGGAAGGAAGGAAATAAACATTTTTTGAATGCCTACTGTGTTCCAAACAATGAATGAGAAGAAAAAAGGAGAGTGAAGAAGAGAGTCTTGGGGAAAAGTCCAAAGTTAAGGGTCAGAAAAGGGGTCAGCAAACAAGAAGGACTAAAAATTCTCAAAAGTGTAGAAAGGTAATATAATATGCACACAATGCTGCCTCTGAAAACAAAGAAGAACAATTTTAAGAAGACAGGGAAGGATTAAATAGTTTGAGTATTCAGAAAGATGGAAAATGGAAATAAAAGCCTTGCGTTTTGTGAGGATCCTTGGTGACATTTAATTCACTTGTATTCCACAAATATTTCTTGTGCATCTACTATGTACTTAGCACCAGAGGCCTGGAAACAGCCTCATGGAGATTGTAGTCTGGAAGAAGATAAGTAAACTGTCAATTACAAGGCAATCTGTTATGTTCAACATAGGGGAGACATAGGGTACTAATGTAGCACATAACGAGGGCCACCTATCCCAGACCTGAGGATTCTGGAAGGCTTTTTAAGAGGAAGTGATGTTTAAACTGGTACCTACAGGACAAGTTGGAATTAGCTAAATGAGAAGGAAGGGTGTGATCCAAGAAAGAAAAACCCGATGTGGTAATCCAGAGAGAAAAGAAAGTATGACCACTCAAGCAACTGAAAGAAGTAGTGGTCCAAGTGAGTGATTTTGTAGAACTATTGTTGAAGAGGTTAGCAGGGGCCAGATAATGAAGAATGTTATAGAGCCATGTCAAAGACTTTAAATTCAATCCAAATTGGTACTGGGAAGGTGCTGAAGGGTTTAAGCAGGAGAATGATATAATCAAATTTGAGTTTTAGAAAGATCCCTCTGACTGAGTGTGCACAGTGGCAAGTTCAAGGTCAGGTTGACCAATTATGAGGCAGTTGTAACAGTTTGAGAGTTGATTCACTTTGTTATAAAGCAGAAACTAACACACTATTGTAAAGCAATTATACTCCAATAAAGATGTTTAAAAAAAGAGAGAGAGAGTTGATGGTGTCAGTAGAGATGGAGAGGAGTAGGTAGACTCAATAAATATGTAGGAGGTAGAATTGACGGTTCTTGGTAATTAGTTGGTAGTGGGAGGTTTTAGGAGAGTGAAGAGCCAAGGATGACATCAAAATTTTTGGCTTGGACAACTGAGTAAATGCTGATATAGGAAACACTTGTGGAGGAGTAGTTTTGAGAATAGAATATAATGAATTCAGTTTTGTTCATGTTGATTTTGAGGTACCCACTAGACATCCTGGTGGAGGTATATAGTAGGCAGTTGGCTAAATGTATCTCAAGCTCAGGAGAGATTTAATTCAGAGAGAGAGAGAGAGAGAGATTTTAGGGACAACAATAAGTAGTTGTTAGTTGAATCCATGAGAGAAAATGAAGTTTCCCTGGGTGAGGGTAGGGCAGGTTGGCGTTGAGTGTTGAGAAGAGAAGATGTCTGAGGACAAAACACTGAGCAATGTAAAGGTTTAAGGGGTGGGCAAGCAAAGAAGGTCCGATAAAAGAAACTGAGAAGGAAGTGTGTGGGAGGCCCAGCAAAGAAATTAGACTGCAATTTCAGAAGGCAGTAGCTTTTTTAATGGAGGAAACCTATTTTATTTGATGATGGAGGGAAAAGGAGCCAATGGAGAGGAATAAAGTAAAGATGTGGCTAAAGAGAAGATAAATGCTAGAACACGGTCTTTCCGGAAACAGTAGCAGAGGAGTGAAGACTCATAGAGGAAAGAAACTTCTTCTTTTACATTTTTTTTTTTTTTTTGTGGCTGTGTTGGTTCTTCGTTGCTGCGGGCAGGCTTTCTCTAGTTGTGATGAGCAGGAGCTACTCTTCACTGCGGTGCGCGGGCTTCTCACTGCGGTGGCTTCTCTTATTGCAGAGCACGGGCTACAGTAGTTGCGGTGTGTGGGCTCAGTAGCTGTGGCTTGTGGGCTCTAGAGCGCAGGCTCAGTAGTTGTGGCACACAGGTTTAAGTTGCTCCACAGCATGTGCGATCTTCCCGGACCAGGGCTTGAACCTGTGTCCCCTGCATTGGCAGGTGGATTCTTAACCACTATGCCACCAGGGAAGTCTCCCCTTCTTCTTTTAGTAAGAACAAGAATGACAGGAAAAAGAGTTGAGAAAGGAGATGGGCTATTGGTAGCAAAGGAGGCATATATCAGATTGCCATAATTTATCAGTGAAGTAGGATTGAGGTTTCTGCAGAGCACATGTGTCATGAGAGGGGAAATAAATTAGATGGAAGAAAGGATTGTGCCTTAAATGCCTTAAAGTTGCAAATTTCACCATTCCTGACAAATATTCACTTATAATGTAGCTATTTTTAAGTAGTTTGTGAATGTTTAAATGGTTGAATAACACATCAATAAATCTAAAAGATCTTAGACTTGCAGGATGACTAGGTGCAAGAGATGTGAGGCCGGAAAGTGATATTTTCCAATATTTCTCTTAGCGGAGCAAGACTGGCTTACACAGCCTAAAAGAATAAGTCTGAGAGAATATTCTCAGATAGAATTAAATATACTGACTCACTTTTAAGGTTCAGCATTAATAATAAGAATTCTAACTTTGATATAGTATTAACAATTTTAATATTGTAGCTACCACTTAATGAGTGCCTACTGTATTCCAGGTCTGACACTTATCACTTTATATTGAGTGATTCTCAACCAGGGGCATGTATTCTCCACTCCCTGCTCCCCACCACTGCCCTGGCTCCATCCTGGGGACATCTGGCAATGTCTGGAGACATTTTTGGTTGTCAAGACTTGGAGGGGTAGCTGTGAGTAGAGACCAGTAATGCTGCTGCGTATGCTACAATGCTCAGGACAGGCTCCCACAACAAAGCATTTTGCTGCCCAAAATGTCAATAGTGCCAAGATTGAGAAACTCTGCTTTATATTTATTATTTTGTGTAATTCTCACAACAATCCAAAGAGAGAGGTATAATTTTCTCTAATATATATATTAGAGAATATATATATAAAACAGAGAATTGGGGAGGTTAAGTAAGTTGCCCAAGGTCATGTCACAATGCCCTAAGAAGCAAGACTAGATTTTGAACCCATCTGCCTGATTCCAAAGTCAATTTTTAACCACTATAAACTTTGCCACTTTGTACTCAAGATGCACAGACTAACACAAAACTCTTATATCCCTTACAAATAATTTTTTCTAAAAATGTATGTTAGTACACGAAAATCTGCATTCCTCTTAAATTTACCAAGGGTCCATCTGTCAACTCTAACATTTTCCACCTGAGAACAACAGAACAGCTTCATCCTATAGAAAACAGACTTGAGCCAGGCACATCAGATGTGTAGACACCAACATGAAATGTTTTGCCTCTTGTGTGAATCTTCTAATTAAAAAGTTTTCATATGTTGGCCAGTTGCAGATCCATTCTCAAATTCTACTTAACAGCCCCACGAGGAGATGGATTCTTTCTGAGCTTTGGATTACAACTGGAATTCTGCACTGATACCATCCATCATGCAAACTACTCAAGTACCTCCTGAGAATCACTAGGCAGGAACCAAACCCCAAGCAAGGTACATAAGTCCAGGTTAAGAAGTCCTTTAGTGGCTGTGGAGCTTTGGTGGTTGTCTTTGGTTTGTTTTGTTTTTGCTACCTTTGAGCCATTGTAACAGTGAATTTCTCCTTTGTAAGACTGTGCCAACTAAATAAAACAGAATAAATTCAATTCCCCCTAGAAAGGTGTAGATTTTTACAAATAGCTTGGCCTCCATGTTGGACATTCCCCTAATTTGTGTTTCTCAGAATATGTGTGCACAAATAATTGTATGGTTCATATCCTCTTCTCTTTTTAGTGTGTCCTTCTCATCCTGGTTATCTCAGTATTGCTCAGTTTTGAAACTGAAATCCTATACCCTGGGAATCCCTTCAGTCCCAGGCAACTGTTATCTTGGTTGCCCTAGATATATCCAAAGTTTAGTCATTTATGCTAGAGAATAAAACAAAATTGCTAATACTATTAGTTGAGGTTCAAGCAGAAGAGGGTTTGGTTTCATGATTCAGCTCAGTTAATACTGATCATCAGTTTTGGCTCTCACCTGCTCTCTCTCACATGATTTTTGAAAGAGGAAAATTCAACTAAACCCTGATATTATGTCAATAGATTGCTGGTGATATTGTTCACAGGATGCCATTTGTCAATAAGCAGAGACTATCACACTATAATGCAACTGTTGTCACTTATGGCTGCATATTAACATCACCTTGGGTGAGATGGGGAAATTGGTTCAAGATGGCGGAGTAGAAGGACGTGAGCTCATTCCCTCTTGCGAGAGCACCAAAATCACAACTAAATGCTGAACAATCATCAACAGGAAGACACTGGAACTCACCAAAAATGATACCCCACATCCAAAGACAAAGGAGAAGCCCCAATGAGAAGGCAGGAGGGGCACAATCACAATAAAATCAAATCCCATAACCGCTGGGTGAGTGAATCACAAACTGGAGAACAATTATACCACAGAAATCTACCCACTGGAGTGAAGGTACTGAGCCCCACCGTCAGGCTTCCCAACCTGGGGGTAGGCAACGGAAGGAGGAATTCCCAGAGAATCAGACTTTGAAGCCTAGTGGGATTTGATTGCAGGACTTCGACAGAACTGGAGGAAAAATAGACTCCACTCTTGGATGGCACACAGAGAGTAGTGTGCACATCAGGACCCAGCAGGAAGGAGCAGTGGCCCCATAGGAGACTGAACCAGACCTACCTACTAGTGTTGGAGGGTCTCCTGAAGAGGTGGGGTGTAGCTGTGGCTCACCGAGGGGACAAGGACACTGGCAGCAGAAGTTCTGGGAAGTACTCCTTGGCATGAGCCCTCCCAGACACCACCATTAGCCCCACCAAAGGGCCTGTAGCCCCCAGAGCAGGGTTGCCTCAGGCCAAACAACCAACAGGGAGGGAACTCAGCCTCACCCATCAGCAGACAAGTGGATTAAAGTTTTACTGAGCTCTCCCCACCAGAGCAACACCCAGCTCTACCTACCACCAGTCCCTCCCATCTGGAAACTTGTACAAGCCTCTTAGATAGCCTCATCCACCAGAGGGCAGACAGCAGAAGCAAGAAGAACTACAGTCCTGCAGCCTGTGGAACGAAGACCACATTCAAAGAAAGACAGACAAAATGAAAAGGCAGAGGACTATGTACTAGATGAAGGAACAAGATAAAACCCCAGAAAAACAATTAAATGAAGTGGAGAGAGGCAATCTTCCAGAAAAAGAATATAGAATAATGATAGTGAAGATGATCCAGGACCTTAGATAAAGAAAGGAGGCAAGGATGGAGAAGATGAAAGAAATGCTTAATGAACACCTAGAAAAATTAAAGAACAAACACCTGGAAGAATTAAAGAACAGAGATGAACAATACAATACCTGAAATGAAAACTACACTAGAAGGAATCAATAGTAGAATAACTGAAGCAGAAGAACGGATAAGTGACCTGGAAGACAGAATGGTGGAATTCACTGCTGTGGAACAGAATAAAGAAAAAAGAATGAAAAGAAATGAAGAGAGGGCTTCCCTGGTGGCGCAGTGGTTGACAGTCCACCTGCTGATGCAGGGGACACGGGTTCGTGCCCCGGTCCAGGAGGATCCCACATGCTGCGGAGCGGCTGGGCCTGTGAGCCATGGCCACTGGGCCTGCACGCCCGAAGCCTGTGCTCCACAATGGGAGAAGCCACAACACTGAGAGGCCTGCGTACCGCAAAAAAAAAAAAGAAAGAAATAAATAAAGAGAGCCTAAGAGACCTCTGGGACAACATTAAATGCAACAACATTTGCATTATACGGGTCCCAGAAGGACAAGAGAGAGAGAAGGGACCCGAGAAAATATTTGAAGAGATTACAGTCGAAAACTTTCCTAACATGGGAAAGGAAATAGCCACCCAAGTCCAGGAAGCAGAGAGTCCCATACAGGATAAACCCAAGGAGAAACACACCGAGACACACAGTAATCAAATTGGCAAAAATTAAAGACAAATTATTGAAAGCAGCAAGGGAAAAATGACAAATAACATACAAGGGAACTCCCATAAGGTTAACAGCTGAATCCTCAGCAGAAACTCTGCAAGCCAGAAGGGAGTGGCATGATATACTTAAAGTGATGAAAGGGAAGAAACTACAACTAAGATTACTCTACCTAGCAAGGATCTCACTCAGATTTGATGGAGAAATCAAAAGCTTTACAGACAAGCAAAAGCTAAGAGAATTCAGCACCACCAAACCAGCTCTATGACAAATGCTAAAGGAACTTCTCTAAGTGAGAAACACAAGAGAAGAAAAGGACCTACAAAAACAAATCCGAAACTATTAAGAAGATGGTAATAAGAGCATACATATCGATAATTACCTTAAACGTGAATGGGTTAAATGCTCCAACCAAAAGACACAGGCTCACTGAATGGATACAAAAACAAGACCCATATATATGCTGTCTACAAGAGACCCACTTCAGACCTAGGGACACATACAGACAAAGTGAGGGGATGGAAAAAGATATTCCATGCAAATGGAAATCAAAACAAAGCTGGAGTAGCAATACTCATATCAGATAAAATAGACTTTAAAATAAAGAATGTGGGACTTCCCTGTGGCACAGTGGTTGGGAATCCACCTGCCAATGCAGGGGACATGGATTCGAACCCTGGTCATGGAAGATCCCACATGCTGCAGAGCAACTAAGCCCATGCACCACAACTACTGAGCCTGCACTCTAGAGCCCATGAGTCACAACTACAGAGCCCATGTGAAACAACTACTGAAGCCTTTGTGCCTAGAGCCCGTGCTCCACAACAAGAAGCCACCACAATGAAAAGCCCGTGCACCACAATGAAGAGTATCCCCCGCTTGCTGGAACTAGAGAAAGCCCGCATGCAGCAAAGCCACAATGCAGCCAAAAATAAAATTTTTAAAAATAAATTAATTATAAAATAATGTTACAAGAGACAAGGAAGGACACTACATAATGATAAAGGGATCAATCCAGGAAGAAGATATAACAATTATAAATATATATGCACCCAACATAGGAGCACCTCAATACATAAGGCAAATGCTAACAGCTATAAAAGCGGAAATAGACAGTAACGCAATAATAGTGGGAGATGTTAACACCTCACTTACACCAATTGGCAGATCATCCAAGCAGAAAATTAATAAGGAAGCACAAGCTTTAAATGGCACAATAGACCAGATAGATTTAATTAATATTTATAGGACATTCCATCCAAAAACAGCAGATTACACTTTCTTCTCAAGTGCACAGGGAACATTCTTCAGCATAGATCACATCCTGGGTCACAAATCAAGCCTCAGTAAATTTAAGAAAATTGAAATCATATCAAGCATCTTTTCCAACCACAACGCTATGAGATTAGAAATAAATTACAGGGAAAAAAACACAAACACATGGAGGCTAAACAATACGTTACTAAATAACCAAGAGATCACTGAAGAAATCAAAGAGGAAATCAAAAAATACCCAGAGACAGATGACAGCAAGAACACAATGATCCAAAACCTATGGGATACAGCAGAAGCAGTTCTAAGAGGGAAGTTTATAGCAATACAATCCTAACTCAAGAAACAAAAAAAATCTCAAATAAACAATCTAACCTTACACCTAAAGGAACTAGAGAAAGAACAAACAAAACCCAAAGTTAGTAGAAGGAAAGAAATCATAAAGATGAGAGCAGAAATAAATGAAATAGAAACAAAGAAAACAATAACAAAGATCAATAAAACTAAAAGCTGGTACTTTGCAAAGATAAACAAAATTGATAAACCATTAGCCAGACTCATCAAGAAAAAGAGGGAGAGGACTCAAGTTAATAAATTTAGAAATGAAAAAGGAAAAGTTACAGTGGACACTGTAGAAATACAGAGCATAGTAAAAGACTACTACAAGCAACACTATGCCAATAAAATGGACAACCTGGAAGAAAAGGACAAATTCTTAGAAAGGCATATCTTTCCAAGACTGATCCACGAAGAAATAGAAAATATGAACAGACCAATCACAAGCAATGAAATTAAAACTGTGGTTAAAAAATCTTCCAACAAACAATAGTTCAGGACCAGATGGCTTCACAGGTGAATTCTATCAAACATTTAGAGAAGAGCTAACACCCATCCTTCTCAAACTCTTCCAAAAAATAGCAGAGGAAGGAACATTCCCAAACTTATTCTATGAGGCCACCATCACCCTGATACCAAAACCAGACAGAGATATTACAAAAAAAGAAAATTAAAGACCAATATTACTGATGAATATAGATGCAAAAATCCTCAACAAAATACTAGCAAACAGAATCCAAAACACTTTAAAAGGATCATAAACAATGATCAAGTGGGATTTATACCAGGAATGCAAGGATTCTTCAATATATGCAAATCAATCAATGTGATACACCATATTAACAAACTGAAGAAGAAAAACCATATCTCATCATCTCAATAGATGCAGAAAAAGCTTTTGACAAAATTCAACACCCATTTATGATAAAAACGCTGCAGAAAGTGGGCATAGAGGGAACCTACCTCAATATAATAAAGGCCATATATGACAATCCCACAGCTAACATCATTCTCAATGGTGAAAAACAGAAACCATTTCCTCTAACATCAGGAGCAAGACAAGGATGTCCACTCTCACCACTATTATTCAACATAGTTTTGGAAGTCCTAGCCATGGCAATCAGAGAAGACAAAGAAATTAAAGGAATACAAACAGGAAAAGAAGAAATAAAACTGTCACTGTTTGCAGATGACATGATACTATACATAGAGAATCCTAAAGGTGCCATTAGAAAACTACTAGAGCTAATTGATGAATTTGGTAAAGATGCAGGATACAAAATTAATACACAGAAATCTCTTGCATGCCTATACACTAACAACAAAAAGTCAGAAAGAGAAATTAAGGAAACAATCCCACTCACCAGTGCAACAAAAAGAATAAAATACCTAGGAATAAACCTATCTAAGGAGGTAAAAGACCTGTACTCAGAAAACTATAAGACACTGATGAAAGAAATCAAAGATGCCACAAACAGATGGAGAGATATACCATGTCCTTGGATTGGAAGAATCAACATTGTGAAAATGAGTATACTACCCAAAGCAATCTACAGATTCAATGCAATCCCTATCAACTACCAATGGCATTTTTTACAGAACTAGAACAAAAAAATCTTAAAATTTCTATGGAGACACAAAAGACCCTGAATAGCTAAAGCAATCTTGAGGGAAAAAAATGGAGCTGGAGGAACCAGACTCCCGGACTTCAGACTATACTACAAAGCTACAGTAATCAAGGCAGTATGGTACTGGCACAAAAACGGAAACATAGATCAGAGGAACAGGATAGAAAGCCCAGAGATAAACCCATGCACCTATGGTCAACTAATCTATGACAAAGGAGGCAAGGATATACAATGGAGAAAAGACAGTCTCTTCAATAAATGATGCTGGGAAAGCCGGACAGCTACATGTAAAAGAATGAAATTAGAGCACTCCCTAACACCATACACAAAATAAACTCAAAATGGATTAGAGACCTAAATGTGAGACTGGATACTATAAAACTCTTAGAGGAAAATATAGGAAGAGCACTCTTTGACATAAATCACAGCAAGATCTTTTTTGACCCACCTCCTAGAGTAATGGAAATAAAAACAATAAACAAATGGGACCTAATGAAACTTCAAATCTTTTGCCCAGCAAAGGAAACTATAAATAAGATGAAAAGACAACCCTCAGAATGGGAGAAAATAGTTGCAAACGAATCAACGGACAAAGGATTAATTTCCAAAATATAGAAACAGCTCATGCAGCTCAGTATTAAAAAAACAAACAACCCAATCCAAAAATGGGCAGAAGACCTAAATAGACATTTCTCCAAAGAAGACATACAGATGGCCAAGAGGCACATGAAAAGCTGCTCAACATCACTAATTATTAGAGAAATGCAAATCAAAACTAATTCACACTGGTTAGAATGGGCATCATCAGAAAATCTACAAACAACAAATGCTGGAGAGGGTGTGGAGAAAAGGGAACCCTCTTGCACTATTGGTGGGAATGTAAATTGATACAGCCACTATGGAGAACAGTATGGAGGTTCCTTCAAAAAGTAAAAATAGAATTACCATATGACCCAGCAATCCCACTACTGGGCACCTACCCAGCGAAAACCATAATTCAGAAAGACACATGGGGCTTCCCTGGTGGCGCAGGGGTTAAGAATCCACCTACCAATGCAGGGAACACAGGTTCAAGCCCTGGTCCCGGATGATCCCACATGCCACAGAGCAACTAAGCCCGTGCACCACAACTACTGAGCCTGCACTCTAGAGCCCGTGAGCTGCAACTACTGAGCCTGCATGCCGCAACTACTGAAGCCCGTGTGCCTAGAGCCCATGCGCCACAACAAGAGAAGACACAGCAATGAGAAGCCCACGCACCACAACGAAGAGTAGCCCCTGCTCTCTGTAACTAAAGAAAGCCCACATACAGCAACGGAGACCCAGTGCAGCCAAAAATAAACAAATAAAAATAAATAAATAAATTTATAAAAAACAAACAAAAAAACAAAAAGACACATGCACCCCAATGTTCATTGCAGCACTATTTACAATAACCAGGTCATGGAAGCAACCTAAATGCCCATTGACAGATGAATGGATAAAGATGTGGTACATATATAGAATGGACTATTACTCAGCCATAAAAAGGAATGAAATTGGGTCATTTGTAGAGATGTGGATGGACCTAGAGACTGTCATACAGAGTGAAGTAAGTCAGAAAGAGAGAAACAAATATCGTACATTAATGCATATATGTGGAACCTAGAAAAATGGTACAGATGAACCGGTTTGCAAAGCAGAAACAGAGACACAGATGTAGAGAACAAACGTATGGACACCAAGGGGGAAAGTGGCGGGGGGGTGGAGGGGGTAGGGATGAATTGGGAGATTGGGATTGACATGTATACACTAATGTGTATAAAATGGATGACTAATAAGAACGTGCTGTATAAAAAAAAATAAAATTCAATAAATAAATAAATAAAATCACCTTGGGGGCTTCAAAAATCTGGGTGCCCAGGATGCACACAAGACCAATTAAATCAAAATCTCTTGGGGTGGGACCCAGGCATCAGTGTTTTTAAAGTACCTCCAGTGATTACAATATACAGTCAAGGCTGAGAACCCCTGCTATAGCATAATGCTTCCCTTTTCTTCATTGTGAATATGGCTGGGCTTCTGAGAAGATGCATGTATTAGTTGTCTGTGTTGTATGATTGAAAGAGCCTAAGAGGGTCTCTGCTGTCCCTCCTTCTCCATCACATGTTACGTTATCCAAAATGCCACCGTTGAAGACCAAAAATCTTCCTCTTGAGACATAATAAAAAAACTGTCAGGAGCAGAAAACAGTGACTGTTGAGTTTTAGAAGGATTTTCTGTCTTCAAGAGGCCTTAATTCAACAGTTTGGAAAGGCTTACCTACCCTTATTTGCGTCTGTCCCATAAAATGAAAAATGACATAAGGAGAAGCAGTGTAAATTACAAAGTGTTACCATGGCAGGCCTAATACCTAAAGTAAAGGTGCTTTTATAAGTGGGTTGAATCAGACCAAGGCCCCAAGACAATTAGGCCCTTGGGGTTGAGAGAGCTAAGAGGAAGAGGATTGGTACTGCATAGGAAGACAAGAGGGGAACAACCAAAAGCCTCACCTATGTCGCAAGGGTTATTAAAATGTGAGACTTGGCAATGGGGTCAGGCCATAAACATAATCTAAAAGATCGAGCTGCTTTTCCAGAGGAGTTTGTATGGCCAATTATTCCCAGGTGGCCTGTTAGAGAGTGCAAAACTAGGTTTATGTTCACTTCTTCAATAACATTAGAATGAGTGGAACTGGAATAGAAAGGAGAGGGCTCCCCAGAATTCATCTCTTGAAGCAAATTGAACTCATATTGACTTGTCTGAATCATAAGATATGGCAAGGAATGGTTTTCCACTCTTTGCCTCTCAAATTCAGTAAGGTTTGAGTAGTGATTGTAGCCAGCGAGTTCTGCTTATCACCTTACAGATGACAGCACTGAGATGGTCACGGTACCTTAGAAAGCCATCCCCAAACTACCTTCCCCAACAGTGGTCAAGGTGCCTGAATCTTGCACCTTCCTTCAAGTATTGAAAACTGGTTGGTATACTAAAGAAGTTCTTGTTAACTGACATAGGCTAGGAATTCCCAGCCAGAAAAACAATAACCTGGCTTCATTTTCTAGATCTCTAAGATGGTTGCCTCAGCCATGCCCCACTATTTTCCACTTTCTAGGTTCTCACACTTCCCTTCCTCTCTCTCTCCTTCCCCTTTATCTGTCTCTCTCTTTCACACTGACACACACAACTGTTGGAAACCCTTGGTTTAAGCGTTATCAGCGAAGACCTTGCCAGTGATCACTTGACAGCTAGCTGAGAGCAAGATAGGTATTAGGGAGGAGGGGGCAGATACTATGAAAGAAAAACTATTTAGGGAATGGAACTAAGTAACGTTGACTATATCCTGGGCCATTGATTTTTCCAATGGAAGAGACAGGTTAGGAATCAAGGGTTGCATATACAAATAAAGGTCAGTTAGGGAGCCATGTAGAGCCTTTGGCTTCAAGAACAAAAGTCTTTTAATTGAATTTCTTGTGTATGTGTGTGTTGAAGGGTGGGGGAGGTCACCTGAAGTGTATCGTGTGATTGAGCTATTCCATACCTCTTTACCCAAGAGGCAATAATCAGATCTCAAGAATACCACTGAGTTGTCTGCGCGATTAAACTAAAGGAAAATTCCATTTTTATCATTTCTGAATGATAAAGCTCAACATTCCTAAAATAGTTAGCTTAAAGCAGCAAAAGACTAAACCTTTCTCAAATTCATAAAGCAAATAAAATTAGAAACATATACAGTATCATTTGAGCATTTTGATGGATTTGAAGCTATGCAAGATATAATCCAGGAAGAGGTAAAAAACAAAAGCTGGACTTTAAAATATTTCACTTTTATGGAAATCTTGCTGATAATATTAGAACAGACGTGTCATAAAATATGGTGCATTCATCTTTAAAATAGAACAGAAAAATATATAGAATCCAAGGAAACAGTGACCATTTTGGAATATTGGTAGTTTGAAGGAATGTAAAGTAATAGCATAAATATTTTTGGTGCTGGAGCAAGAAGTAGGGAGAAGACCAACTTCGTATCTAGCCCCAAATAATTCATTTGGTTTCATTGGTTTTATCAGGAATGTTGGTTAGTAAGCGTGCTGAGAGTGAGGATTTAGAGAAAAAATGTGCTGTGTCTATAGAGAGTAAAATGCTGAGTGGGTTTGATTCAAAATTCACCACAGGCCAGGAAAAAGATTTTGCAAAACTCTGGTCCCTGTTGCTCACACACGGCCTAGGCTGTGTGTAAGCCTCACATTCAGTAGCTGCATTTGGTTTTCAAAGAACAGGGTCATTTTCTCAGCCTACACTTCTCATTAAGTTCCAAACACTTCCCTGGGATATGAAACCTCCCCTTTCTCTTTCACCACTCCTAGTAAAGCTGGCTTGTTCAGACAATACTGAAAGGGGCTGCTCTTTGGTGCTCAAACAGGATGCTCCATTGATATATATTGCTGGGACAGCCCATAAGCATTCGCCTGTTGGTGTCTCATACAAATGTCAACTGTTTCGACCCAGACTGAATTAAATGTTATATATAAAAACTGTGTGATGTTTTCAGCGTTCACTCAAGAAGAATTTATTGAATATGTAGTCTGTGAAAGGTACTAGGCTAAGCCCTGGAACAGGAAGGGGGGGGAGGAGGGAAAGAGGAGAGGCTAGAGGAAGAATTGGAGAGATAAAAAGATGAACAAGCTGTAGCATCTGTCTTTAATAATAATAGCTAATATTTATTGTGTAGCTATTCTTGCCAGGCAGTGTGCTAATGGCTTTACATGAATTAGGTAATTGAAAATTTACAACAGTACTGTATACCCCCCCTTTCATAGATGAGGAAACTGAGGCTCAAAGAGGTTAAGTCCAAATTCACACAGCTAGTGATGGAATTAAGGCTTGAGCCTTGTCTATTTGACTCCAAACACAGAGTGTGTAACCACTATGCTCTAGTGCCTTCAAGGACTTAGCACCTGGTAAGAGGAAGAAGCAAACACAATGACTTCTAATAAAAGGCACGGTATGATAAGTGCCACAAAAGATTAAGGAAACTGCTATGGGAGTACAGAGTCAGGAGTAATTGATTTCTGGGAAGAACTGAACTGGGCCTTAAATAAAAATTAGGATTTTGGTAGGTGGAGATAAGGGTAAGGGTGTTTCAGGGAAAGGAGTTAAATCGCAGAATGACAAGTACAGTGTAACTGGAGCATTACATGCATCACAGAATAAAGGGTCACAATTAAAAGGCTGTAAAGATCGGCACCCCCATTGTCATGTACCTTGAATACCAAGTCAAGAGGTCAGAATTTTATTATTTCTATAGCAGGCAATGGAAAGTCAATAACGGTTTTTGCACAGGCAAGGGATATGATCAGATGTGTGATTTGGAAAGAGTTTTGGTGGCAGATTTAATAATGGAAGGGGTTTCAAATGAATTAGAGGCCAAAGACCAGTTGTGTGACTAGAGATATTAACTAGGTGAGGGATGGGTAAGAGTCAGAGCCAGGGTGTTTTCATGGGGAATGAGGTAGAAGCAGCTAACATGAAAAACAGCTAGTAATCTTGGGAATTGGTAACTGAGTATGAGGGAGAGGGATAATTTAAAGAGGATACTAATATTTCCAGCTTGACTGACTAGGTAGCTTGCTGTATCCCTGGCTAAGACAGGAGGCACAGGACAGAATAAATTTGGAGGGGCGAGGAGACCATGAATTAGGTGATTCATATGGGGCTATAGGAAGTTCAGGGAAAAGGCACGAATATAGACTTGAGAGTCACCCAGAGAGAGAATAGAGTCCAAAGAGAGGATGAGACTACCTGGAGAGAATGTTGTTAAAAAAGACAATAATTTCTGTTTCTGACAATAGGGTAAGTGTGTAGAGAAATCCCTCCCAATAAAGAAATACTTAGAACAGCGCCTGACACAGCAAGCACAATGCCGGGGAGAGGGGAACCTGGCTTAAGAAGCTGGAAAAAAATATTTTTAGTGCTGTTTTTTAAAGTGAAGCTGACCTGCAGTTAAGTGAAGGAAAGAATCCAGCCTGATTTTCTAGAGGTAATCAAGCCAGAGTTTGTCTTCGGAGTATCTGCTTATCCCTGGTGGCCTAGAGTTGGTATTAAAGGACTGTGTGGTAGGACTAGAGACAGGAGATAAAGACTGAGACCCAAGCAAGGTAGTCAGGCTGGCTGGAGACCCTCATAAAGCTAAAATCCCCTAAGGGTTACTCCATAAGTGAGTGACCTATAAAATACCTCCTTCTCTACATAAAGATACTTACCTAACCTAGGGAATTGGCGGGGGGTGGATTGGAGAAAAATTATTTCTCCTAAGAATTCCTAATCACATGTCCACACTCAAGCACTTTTGGGAGCAGAATACTATGTCTGTGTCTGCAAAACCACCAAACAGAAACATTAGTTTATAGCAGTCCTTGGTTGATGGTGCCTCTAGGCACCACATTGCAGTGGTAAATAAAAATGTTCTCTGGAAGAATTTTAAAGTAGTCTCAAAAGAATTCCCACAGATAAAATTCCAAAGAGCATGAGCTCACAATGAAAAAAATATCACGAAAGCTACAAAGACACAAGCCATTCTGATTGGAAGTCTGCAGAAACAGACTCACAAAGACTAAAGTTATAAAAATTATCAGATGCTGAATATAAAATAAGAATGTTTGATATGCTAAAAGAAAAAGGAATTTGAAGATGATTGAGAAATAAACTATGGAAACTGAGCAGAATATTTTTAAAAAAGAACCAAATGGAATTCTGAGAAATAAAAAATATAATGAATTAAGTACAAAATAAAAGCTCCTTTGATGGATTAAACAGAGAGCCAAAGAGAATTTGTGAATTGGAAAACAGGTCAGATGATATCACCCAGTAAGAAGCACAAAGAGGCAAATATATGAAAAAAGTCTGAAGGAGGTTAAGACATTGAAGATGGCATAAGAAAGTTGAAATACATCGTAATGAAGTTTGAGCAGGCAAGAGTAGAATGTTAATAATTTTTGGAGATTAAATAAAAATGAAAGAGAAAAAAAGAACAGTATCTTGAAGAACTGAAAGGGCAGTTGGAGGGAAGAGAAATCAGTAAAGAAAACTGAGGGCTTCCCTGGTGGCGCAGTGGTTGAGGGTACGCCTGCTGATGCAGGGGACACGGGTTCGTGCCCCGGTCCAGGAAGATCCCACATGCCGCGGAGCAGCTGGGCCCGTGAGCCATAGCTGCTGAGCCTGCGCGTCCGGAGCCTGTGCTCTGCAACGGGAGAGGCCACAGCAGTGAGAGGCCCGCGTGCCACAAAAAAAAAAAAAAAAAAAAATCCCTTTAAATACAGATTGTCAGTTCTGTCTCCCTACTTATCTACGTCACTTGGGGGCATGTAATATTCAAGAAAATTCCAGTGTCTGGTATGAGCATGAATGGCACACCTTTAAATAATATTCAACAACCTGTTCTCAGAGTCTGGGTCAAATAGTGCTTTTTCTCTTTCCCATTATCCCTGCCCTCAGCTCAGTTCAGGATCTCATCACATTCACCTGGGCTTTTCATAGTCTCCATACTTCAGCTCTGATCATTATATTCCCAGCTCAAACCCTCATTCATCTTAATACAACCCTGTTCATAACACTGACTACCTAGTGGAGACATTCAATAAATAAGAGTTGAAATGAAAGAATGTTTGATATAAAGTTAAACAGAAGTATATCCCCATTGTCATGAGAATAATTTTATTTTCCAAATCAAGTAAAGAATATGTTATTTAAAGGCATATTTTATCTATCGGGTTGCTTGTATTTTGCCCAAACTTCATTCCAAAAACTACTGTAGTCAGTGGTTAAATGTGTGTGTCTACGTATATCCGTGTAAGGAGAAGTTATGTTCTTATTGCAAGTTTATATTTAATTCAACAAGGATTTACTAAATGTCTACTATGTGTGTTTCTGCTATTTATTGCAGTAAATTCAAAGAAATGTATGACATGAATATGAGCATGAATACCTATCACACAGAACTGTGTGTGTATATATATATATGTATATATATATACACACACATATATACATACATATATATTCCACAAGACATCCAAATAAAGTGTGCCAGAGATGGGTCAAAAGAGGGAAATAGCACATCTATATTGAGAGGGGCTAAAATAAAATCCCTAAAAGTGGCTGTTGTTTGCACCGAGTCTTCAATGATGAATAAGATTTGGTAAGCAGAGATTTAGGGGAAAAGATGGTGAGAAGGAAGGGAGACATCTCAAGCATGGATACAGCTAAGGAGAAGAGAACAGAACTTGTTGAGGTGGATCAGTTCAGCATTGCATTAATCTGTGAGTAAAAAAAAAAAAAAATTTGATCACAGTGGCTGAAACACATGAGGGTTTATTTGTCTCATGTAATGAGAAGTCCAAAGGTAGGTGGTTGCTGGTGTTGGTTTAGAGGCTCAAGAATGTCAGGGCTGTTTGTAATTCTCTTGACCTTTCCCTCATGGTCCCAGGATGTCTGCCAGAACTTTAAGCATCACAGTCAAATACCAGGCAGTGGGTAGAAGGGAGCATCAAAGGCAAAAAGGGCTTCCCAGAAGCCCCACCCCATGATTTCTGCTTGTATCTCACTATCCACCTCTACTTGCTAGACACTAGGAAGCACAGATATTTTCAGCTGGGCACATTAATACAGTGAGAGGCAGGGGAGAACATATATTGAGTAGGCAGTTAGCAGTCTCTGGAACAAAACGGAAGTCAAATTTGGCTTGAGCATAAAAAGTGGAGATACCATTTCTTAACTATGAACCAACTGATTTGGGAAGAAGGAATGTATATATATTATTGTGCCTGGCATCAGTTTTGCATTTCAGTAGTTTTCCACTTACTTGCCTGTAAAGAAATCAATGATAAGGGTGTAAGGTGCTACAGGAGAACAGAGGAGGAACACCTTTAGTTGCTCAGGGAAGAACGAGCTAATAAGCCTGGTAGATGGATATGGTCTAAGGCTGGTGGGTGAAGGGTAGCCTGGGCAAGGGCCCAGAGGTAAAAAGATGGAGAGTTCTGGGAACTGCAAGCATTTCATGCTAGCTGGTGCAGAGTATAATACAGATATGATGAGAAAAGAGGATGGAGAGATAGGTAGGAGCCAGGTCATGAAAACTTATAAGCCATGGGAAGGGATTTGGACTATGTCACTAGCTTTTACCAAAAATATTTTCTCAACTACTTGCCTAATCTCTGCTGTCTTTCCTGATAAATTTCATAAGGGCAACTTGTTTGTGACTATATTCCTAGAGCCTAGCATTGTGCCTGGCCCCTGAGGCTTACCCAATCAATCTACATTCTTCATGCAAGGAAATGTGAAAACCACCGGACTCAATCTCAAATGAAACCTTTGTCACTGCAACTTTCTATCCTTTAAGTTGAGCTCCCTTAAACCACACATGTAGGTGACCCCCTGTGTTGGTCCAGGTCATTCAAGAAGGAGATAAAAAGATAGAAGTAAAAGCACAAGAAATTTACTAGGGGCAACCCCACTGATTAAAAAAATGGGAAGGGAACAAGGAAAGCCTGGGAGAGCCACCAGTATGCACTGCAATGAAATGCAAGTCTGACCCTGAGTGAAGGAGAGAGAAGGGAGGGAGGGAGGGAGGGAAGGAAGGAGGGAAGGAAGGAAGGAAGAAAGTTAGTCAGAGGGAAGTGTCTTAGCCTGGGTGCAGTTCTAAGGAAATTTTAGCATCACCATCAGGTAGTCCTTAAGACAAAGTCAGCAGCCAAAGGAGTCCAGTGTCACGGAAAACAGTATGTAGTTTCCCCAAAACTAAAAATAGAGCTACCATTTGATCCAAAGATACATGCACCCCAATGTTCATAGCAGCACTATTTACAATAGCCAAGACAAGGAAACAACCCAAGTGCCCATGAAAAGATGATTGGATTAAGAAGATGTGGTATATAGGGCTTCCCTGGTGGTGCAGTGGTTGAGAATCTGCCTGCTAATGCAGGGGACATGGGTTTGAGCCCTGGTCTGGGAAGATCCCACATGCCACAGAGCAACTAGGCCCGTGAGCCACAACTACTGAGCCTGCACGTCTGGAGCCTGTGCTCTGCGACAAGAGAGGCCGTGATAGTGAGAAGCCCGCGCACCACGATGAAGAGTGGCCCCCGCTTGCCACAACTAGAGAAAGCCCTCGCACAGAAACGAAGACCCAACACAGCAAAACTTAATTAATTAATTAACTCCTACCCCCCAACATCTAAAAAAAAAAAGATCCTTTTTTAAAAAAAAAAGAAGATGTGGTATATAGATACAGTGGAGTGTTACTCAGCCTTAAAAAAGAAAGAAATAATGTCATTTGCAGCAACATGGATGGACCTAGAGATTGTCATACTGAGTGAAGTAAGTCAGACAGAGAAAGAGAAATATCATATGATATCGCTTATATGCGGAATCTAAAAACTAATACAAATGAATCTACGTACAAAATGGAAACAGAGTCAGACATAGAAAACAAACTCATGGTTACCAAAGGGGACAGAAATTGGGGAGGGATAAATTAGGAGTATGGGATTAACAGATACAAACTACTATACATCAAATAGATAAGCAACAAGGATTTACTGTATAGCGCAGGGAATTATAGCCATTATCTTGTAATAACCTATAATGGAATACGATCTGCCAAAAAAAAAAAAAACCCCAAAACCTGAATCACTATGCTGTACACCTGAAAGTAACACAGTAATGTGAATCAACTATACTTCAATTTAAAAAAAGGACTCCAGTGTCTTCCATGAACAGGCCTACCTAGTGTCCCTGCTGGGGTCATCCACTGACCAGGAACAGCCCATAGGAAGTGTGGCCTTGATGCAAATACAGTGACAATTTCAGAGTGTAGCAGCAGCCTGGTCAGTCTCCCAGCTGTCAGAGATCTGAGAGGCACATTCTTATGGCTGCCATATGCCTGCCAACCACAGCATTGCCAGCAGGGCTCCTGTTCTGCTTTGTAGCTTCCTCATGTTCTGAGTTACTACCTAGAATATAGGCAGTACACCTGTAGATTATTTTTTACCACTACCCCGTCTCCAACTTCTACTTTATGCCCTTCCTCCATAAACTCAGCCATATTTTTCATCTGGGACTGAGGTCTGCTTTGCTCTCCAAGTCCTTTTATGGATTAGGAATCTGGCTCTGGATCAGAGCCCTCATGGCTAACTCCCCCGTCCCAATGTCTTTTACCCCAGCTATCCACATGCCTATTGCCTGCCCCCACCATAGGATATTTTTAAGGGTAAAATTCTATCTTTTTAGCTTATCACAACCTCCTGGCCTTCTGGAACCGCAACAGATCAACATAGATGTCTTGCTAGCCATCTGTGCTGCTCAAGTGCTACATACCTATGTGCATCCATGATCACCACGCTCTAGAGTTAACTTAGGAGGTTTCATAACTTACCTAAACCACACAAGAAATAAATGGCAAGGCTGGAGTTTAAACCAGATCAATCTGATTTCTAAGGTGCCCTTTCTAAACCACTGTATGATACTACATCTCCTTCACAAAACTGGGCATACTGTATTACGACCAGCTGTTTACTCGTCCATCCACCCCGGCCCTCAAGATGAGAGTTCCTCAGGATAGAAAGCCCAGAGATAAACCCACGCACATATGGTCACCTTATCTTTGATAAAGGAGGCAGGAATGTACAGTGGAGAAAGGACAGCCTCTTCAATAAGTGGTGCTGGGAAAACTGGACAGGTACATGTAAAAGTATGAGATTAGATCACTCCCTAACACCATACACAAAAATAATCTCAAAATGGATTAAAGACCTAAATGTAAGGCCAGAAACGATCAAACTCTTAGAGGAAAACATAGGCAGAAGACTCTATGACATAAATCACAGCAAGATCCTTTTTGACCCACCTCCTAGAGAAATGGAAATAAAAACAAAAATAAACAAATGGAACCTAATGAAACTTCAAAGCTTTTGCACAGCAAAGGAAACCATAAACAAGACCAAAAGACAACCCTCAGAATGGGAGCAAATATTTGCAAATGAAGCAACTGACAAAGGATTAATCTCCAAAATTTACAAGCAGCTCATGCAGCTCAATAACAAAAAAACAAACAACCCAATCCAAAAATGGGCAGAAGACCTAAATAGACATTTCTCCAAAGAAGATATACAGACTGCCAACAAACACATGAAAGAATGCTCAACATCATTAATCATTAGAGAAATGCAAATCAAAACTACAATGAGATATCATCTCACACCGGTCAGAATGGCCATCATCAAAAGATCTAGAAACAATAAATGCTGGAGAGGGTGTGGAGAAAAGGAAGCACTCTTGCACTGCTGGTGGGAATGTGAATTGGTACAGTCACTATGGAGAACTGTATGGAGGTTCCTTAAAAAACTACAAATAGAACTACCATATGACCCAGCAATCCCACTACTGGGCATATACCCTGAGAAAACCATAATTCAAAAAGAGTCATGTACCAAAATGTTCATTGCAGCCCTATTTACAATAGCTAGGACATGGAAGCAACCTAAGTGTCCATCGACAGATGAATGGATAAGGAAGATGTGGCACATATATACAATGGAATATTACTCAGCCATAAAAAGAAATGAAATTGTGCTATTTGTAATGAGGTGGATAGACCTAGAGTCTGTCACGCAGAGTGAAGTAAGTCAGAAAGAGAAAGACAAATACTGTATGCTAACACATATATATGGAATTTAAGAAAAAAATGTCATGAAGAACCTAGGGGTAAGACAGGAATAAAGACACAGACCTACTAGAGAACGGACTTGAGGATATGGGGAGGGGGAAGGGTGAGCTGTGACAAAGCGAGAGAGAGGCATGGACATATATACACTACAAAACGTAAGGTAGATAGCTTGTGGGAAGCAGCCGCATAGCACAGGAAGATCAGCTCAGTGCTTTGTGACCGCCTGGAGGGGTTGGATAGGGAGGGTGGGAGGGAGGGAGACGCAAGAGGGAAGAGATATGGGAACATATGTATAACTGATTCACTTTGTTATAAAGCAGAAACTAACACACCATTGTAAAGCAATTATACCCCAATAAAGATGTTTAAAAATAAATAAATAAATATGAGAGTTCCTGAGGCTGGGGCCAAGGCACTGATATCTAGAAGGCATTTAAGAAGTGTTTCTGGAATAAAGGCATAAAGGGAGGAAATACACAAACAGCTCGTAAAACTCAATATGAAAATCAAACCCAATCAAAAATTGGGCAGAAGACCTAAATAGACATTTTTCTAAAGAAGACATACAGATGTCCAATGGGCACATGAAAGGATGCTCAACATTGCTATTAGAGAAATGCAAATCAAAACCACAGTGAGGTATCACCTCACACCAGTCAGAATGGCCATCATCAAAAATTTACAAATAACAAATGTTGGCAAGGATGTGGAGAAAAGGGAATCCTTGTACACTGATGGTGGGAATGTAAATTGCTGCAGCCACTATGGAAAACAGTATGGAGGTTCCTTAAACTGGAAAATAGAGTTACCATATGATCCAGCAATTCCACTCCTGGGCATATATCCAAAGAAAACAAAAACACTAATTTGAAAAGATACATGCACCCCAATGTTCATAGCAGCACTATTTACAATAGCCAAGACATGGAAGCAACTCAAGTGCCCATCAATAGATGATTGGATTACGAAAATATACATGTATATATGTGATATATATATCACATGGAATGGACAGTGGACTATTACTCAGCAATAAAAAGTGAAATATTGCCATTTGCAGCAACATGGATGGACCTAGAGAATATTATGCTTAGTGAAATAAGACACAGAAAGACAAATACTGTATGATATCACTTATACATGGAATCTAAAAGATAATACAAATGAATCTATATACAAAACAGAAGCAGACTCACAGACATAGAAAACAAACTTATGGTTACCAAAGGGGAAAGGGATGGGAGTAAGGATAAATTAGGAGTGTGGGATTAACAGATACAAACTACTATACGTAAAATAGATTAGCAATAAGGATTTACTGTATAGCAAGGGAATTATACTCAATATCTTATAATAACCTATAATGGAATATAATCAGAAAAATAATAACTGAATCAGTATGCTTACACCTGAAACACAATATTGTAACTCAATTATACTGCAGTTAAAAAAAGTAAAGGGAGGAATGAATGAACAAATGAACATTTAACAACCAAGTTGCAGTCATTCCAGTCTGGCCTCCAATTCTTCGGTTTCTGAGGGCTTTGCAGGTCTAAGAGGTTCTAATCCTATGAATCCATATGTCTTCCAACGCAACCACAAAATAATGACACCAGAGCTACCAGGATAGCACTTTCTATTTACTCCAAACCCCATACTAGCTGATCCGATAAAGAATTTGAATAGTTGAAGCTCTGGAAATGTAAGAAATATGATGCTTTCTGCCTAACAAGGAAGAAAAAGTCAAACAAGGGGAATTTTCAGATATATTTCATCTTGGTGAGTTGGGGGTTGCACAAGGGGCCATCATGGTCATACTGCCTGGAGGCAGCTTGCAGTGTCTCCAGACAGAAAAGGAAATGACAACAGCTTTTGACGAGGATAGAAGGACAAATAAAGATCTTATTGAGAAGCAGGTAAATTGGCTGGGCTCAGGAAGCCTGTAATGACTCAGAGCTGGCAAGGGTCCTGTCTGGCAGCCCACCTCTCCCTTACAGCTGAGCTCAGTGGATTTCACGTTGCTTCCTTACCCTGGACCTTCATGTGCAGCATGGGCTTGGTATTGAGCCTGCACATGAAGGGCCTCTTTGTTCTATCACTTTCTCCTCTACGTAGGCCACGTGGCCTTAGGAAGCATTGATGACCCGACAGCAAAACAAGGCTTCAGTTCTGTGTATTTTTTTTTTGTGTGTGTGTGTATTTTTAAAGTTCAAGAAAACAATATTGAAACCAATGCAACACCACGCATATCTAAACCTGCCTTTCTATTTGCACATCACAGCTTTAGTGACATAAATAAATCATACTGGGAATAAGTCTTCAAGATATTAAGGAAGCTCAGAGAGAGAAAAATATTATCGGGTTGGCCAAAAAGTTCGTTCAGGTTTGCCGTAAGATGTTACAGAAAAACCCGAACTAACTTTTTGGCCAGCTCAATATTTTGAACTCCCTTGTTTCTACTCCTCATTCTGATAATAAATGGGCATGAAGTTACAGTAAAGACTTAGAAGTAAAGGACATGGTTTCTTTTTTTTTAATTTTTAAATAAAAGTTTCATGAATCAATATTTAAGAGATACAAACATGACATTTCGGTATACATATACATAGTGAAATGGTTACTACAGTCAAGCTCATTAAGAGAAAATGGTTTCTGAGTCTGATAGCTCTGCACGCAGAGTAACAGCTTCGCTACTTACTAGCTGTGTAACCCTGGGCAAGCCACTTAAACTCTCCAAACCTTAGTCTACTCATGTCTAAAATGGGGTTTGACCAGATATTATGTATTTTGAGTGTCTAGCAGAGTCCTGACACGTAGAAAGCATTTGGAAATGTTTGTTAAAAGAATTAAGGTACTATCACAGAGTCCTCTAGTTCTATGCAAGGCATTAAGACCATGTCAACAATGGACCCCTATTCCTGCTTCAGTGGCATAACCAGGCTTTTTCCCCTCTGTGTTTTGAAGGGCACCAAGGAGAACTGGTTAGTCGACATTCACTACGAGCCAGTGTGCGGGGGAGGGAAGAGGCGAAACAAATACAAAAGAAAGATCCAATGGTGTGTGTCCTCAAGGATGCTTTTAAAGACTCAGAGCTGCAAAGCAAGACATTTTTATTTCTTAGGACAGCTTCTCTGATTCTTTACCATTATTTCCACTTGTGCTAATACCACAGCCTCTCTTTTCCAGACATGCTCCCCCTAGAGAACACAGCAGTAGACATTTGTGTATTACAAAACTATTCTACTTTAGTGGTAAGAACTTCTTAGGGAATAAACTCTTGTAGTATCTGCAATTATAGGTTCAGAAAAATGGACAAAATAATTGGACTATAATAAGATCTCCTATCTATAGACTACTTATTGTGTCAGGCTCCATGCTAAGTTCTTTACATATATTATTTCATTTATCTTCACATTATCACCACTTTACAGATGACATTTAGACTCAGAGAGGCTATTTCTCTAAGGACATCACATGGCTAGGAAATGGAGCCAAGATTCACATTCATGAAGGTCTGACTTCACTTTTGTGCTCTATTTTTTTTTAGCCTTTATTATTATTTTTTAAATTATTTATTTATTCATTTATTTAATTTTTGGCTGCATTGGGTCTTCGCTGCTACACACAGGTTTTCTCTAGTTGCAGACAGCGGTGGCTACTCTTTGTTGCGGTGCACGGGCTTCTCATTGCAGCGGCTTCTCTTGTTTGGGAGCACGGGCTCGAGGCTCACGGGCTTCAGTAGTTGTGACACACGGGCTTAGTTGCTCTGCGGCATGTGGGATCTTCCAGGACCAGGGCTCGAACCCGTGTCCCCTGCATTGGCAGGCAGAGTCTTAACCACTGCGCCACCAGGGAAGCCCTAGCCTTTATTATTTATAAAAATGTTCAGACATAAAAAAGTAGATAATATAGTGTAATGAATCACCATGTGTTCATCACCCAGCCTCAACTATTACCAACTCATAGCCAATCTTGTTTCATCCATACCCTACCCAGCCACTATCCAGCATACACACAAAATTTCATCTTTTCATTTGTAAACATTTCAATATATATCTTCAAAAGAAATGGACTCTTTTTAGAAAAATAACAACACCTACAACAATCATTTCTTAGCACCATCAAATGTCCTGTCCATGTTCATATTTCCCCAATCGTCTCATAATTTTTTTCCCACAGTACGTTATTTGAACCATGATCCAAACAAGGTCTATGTCAGAAACTGGCATTTGGTTAATACATCTCTTAAGTCTCTTTTTTTATCTCTAGGTTTCTCCTCTCTTTTTTTCTTGCCATTTGTAAAAAGAAATTGAAAGCCTCTGCTCTTAACCACATAATGTAGCACCTTATGTCCATTTTTGCAGCTATGCGTTTGGAGGGAATGTCCTTCTCCCAAACATATTTCCGGTATTTAAGTGTGACTCCCTCTTTTCCTGTACAATAGAAGGGAATCAAAAGTTTAAAATGGATCTTAGAATTGTTTCAATATTCATTGGAAACACTGATCAAAATACCACTTGTTTTGAGACGTCCCCGGTGGTCCAGTGGTTAAGACTCCACGCTCCCAATGCAGGGGGCCTGGGTTCTATCCCTGGTCAGGGAACTAGATCCACATGCCGCAACTAAAGATCCCGCAAGCCACAAAGAAGATCCCGCATGCCGCAACTAAGACCCAGCACAGCCAAATAAATAAATAAATATTAAAAACTTTTTTAAAAACCCACTTGTTTTGTAGGTGTTTATTAAATTATATAGCCTGAGGGCAGAAAAGCCAGCTCTCAAAAAATAACTCCTGTCCCACCTCCCACAGGGCTTGAACTACCATCAGTAAAGATGTCCCTTCTCTTCAACAAGTGGTGCTGGGAAAACTGGACAGCCACATGTAAAATAATGAAGTTAGAACATTCCCTCATACCATATACAAAAATAAATTCAAAATGGTTTAAAGACCTAAATGTAGGACACGAAACCATAAAACTCCTAGAAGAGGACGCAGCCAAAACACTCTTTGACATACACTGTAGCAATATTTTCTTGGATCAATTCCCTAAGGCAAAAGAAACAAAAACAAAAATAAACAAATGGGACATAAGTAAACTTGAAAGCTTTTGTACAGCAAAGGAAACAATCAACAAAATGAAAAGATAACCTATGGAATGGGAGGAAATATTTGCAAATGACATGACCAGCAAGGGGTTAATATCTAAAACATACAAACAGCTCATACAACTCAATATCAAAAAACCCAATGAAACATGGGCAGAAGACTTGAATAGACATTTCTCCAAAGAAGACATATACATGGCTAACAGGTACATGAAAAGATGTTCAACATCACTAATTATTAGAGAAATGCAAATCAAAACCACGATGAGGTATCACCTCACACTGGTCAGAATGGCTATCATCAAAAAGTCTACAAATAATAAATGCTAGAGAGGGTGTGGAGAAAAGGGAACCCTCCTACACTGTTGGTGGGAATGTAAATTGCTGCAGCCACTATGGGAAACAGTATGGAGTTTCCTCAAAGGAAAAAAAAAACAACTAAAATTAGAGCTTCCATATGATCTAGCAATTCCATTTCTGGGTATATATCCAAAGACAACAAAAACATTAAATTCGGAAAGATACATGCACCCCAGTGTTCATAGCAGCACTATTTACAACAGCCTAGACATGGAAGCAACTCAAGGGCCCATCAATAGTCGATTGCATTAAGAAGATGTGGTATATGTGTACACAGTGGAATATTACTCAGCCATAAAAATGAATGAAATACTGCCATTTGCAGCAACATGGATGGAGCTAGAGAATATTATGTTTATTGAAATAAGTCAGACAGGGAAAGACAAATACTGTATGATATCACATATGTGGAATCTAAATACAAATGAATGTACATGCAAAGTAGAAACAGACTCACAGACATAGAAACCAAACTTATGGTTACCAAAGGGGAAAAGGAAAGGGGAGGGACAAATTAGGAGTATAAGATTAACAGATACAAACTAGTATACATTAAACAGATAAGCAACAAGGATTTACTGTGTAGCACAGGGAATTATAGCCATTATCTTGTAATAACCTATAATGGAATATAATATGCAAAAATACTGAATCAATATGCTGTACACCTGAAACTAACACAGTTCTGTAAATCAACTATATTTCAAAAGAAAATTAAATTTAAAAAATTAAAGCAAAAAATATCAGTAGGATTAGATTACATTGAATGGAGTGATGGGAAATCTTTTCCACAGTCAGGATCCTTCTACTCAAATAATTAAGCATTTGTAGATTTTGTTCATATAAAGAGCTCAAGAAAGTGACAATAAAGAGAAAAGTCATAATGCTAAAAAGAGAGGATATATTTTTTAAAAAAGTGGTCCCTAAGACCTGGTATCTTTAAACACCATAAGTAACACTCACCAGTCACTAACAGTTTCAAAAGTCAGCCTCTGACAGCTTAAATAAGTGTGTACGGACAAGGAAGAGAAGAAAACCCTGAGGAGATCTAGCCCAGATACTACCCTGAAGTGAAGTGAAGTGAAGGATACTGTCAGGGGTAAGGGGTGGCAGGGACCATGAGGGAGCAGATACCTATTCAGGGGATGGAGCCCCCACTGTGGGGGAAAAGACAAGTGATAGGATCTACTTCACAGTTGTGCTGTTGGCTTGTCTTTATTATAAGTCTGGATGATATTAAAAATATTTAAGAAGCGGTATGATATACTGTGGCTAAACTCGAGGGGAGAGCTGGCCAGCAGTGGACAAACACCTTGTTGGCAGGGAAGGCGCAACCGAGAAATGCACATTTGTACTATAAGGTGCCAGTCCTGCTGCTCGGGGTACTGTTTCCCATCTAACTGGTGCTATCTCAGCTCTGGTCATCTGGATGCATACAGATGGGAGCCTGCACAAGGGAGCTGGCAGGCACCAGGGCAGCCACATCCCAGAGGAACTCCCTCATGCTGGTGCAACCTGGGAAACCATCGGAAGGGCTCAAGGCAGCAGCTCTTTACCAACCAGTGCATCAGTATTTCAAGCTTTTAACAACTACTGTTGTCTAATCTAAGGCTGCATGAAAGCTCTGTCATAAGCAACATCTCTGCTTTTCTGAAAAAAGATTGGCAGCGCTACGTTCCACAGAAAACTGAGTCTTGGCTTAACCACCAACTTGGGCAAGTCACTCAACCTCTTTGAGCCTCAGTTGCATCCAAAATGGGGAGAAAACTCTTTGTCTACTTCCCAGGCCTTGTGTTAAACATATATATATATGAAAGCTAAGAAAGTAAATCATAAGAGTTCTCATCACAAGGGAAAATTATTTTTTTATTTTGTATTTATGAGATGATAGATACGTTATTATGGTAACAATTTCATGATGTGTATACAAGTCAAATAATTATGCTGTACACCTTAAACTTATACAGTGCTGTATGTCAATTATATCAATAAAACTGGAAGAAAAAATGTTTCTAAACAAAAAGAAAAAATAAGCAAGAACATGTATGTGCGGGGGTTGCATAACCGATCACACCTTAGACTTGCAAAGTGTTATAACATTAATAATTTATTATTTTTTTTATTATTAAAGCCCTAACTATAACATGGCAACGAATGCACAAAGGGAGCTGATGGGTTTTTAATTTCCCTTTTCTTGGACAAAATATCATGGTAATTAAATCACCCCAGGACAATTTGAGCAAACATGAGTTTAACACGACAACTAGTGCCAGAAGTAAACAAAAGCGCAACGTGGAGAAACGGATATACTTTGAAAAGTCTAACCTGGTCCCAGAGTCTTGCAGTTGATGTTTTCACACTCCACTGTTTAACTTGAACAGTGTGGCTGAACTTTCCCATTCTGACTAGAGCTTCCTCAGGCCAGAAACAAAGGCAAGTCAGTTCTGAGGCTGAGATTCAAATAAACATATCACGGGACAGCTGCAAACTGGAAAGCAAATGCGACAGCTACCGGAGTAACCAGACTAATAAAGGCCCTCCCCACAAACACCCTAGAGGCCAAGAGTAAGAAAGCCTCTTCCTTTTTGGAAAACAGTTCCTGGTGAACAACTGGAAGGAGGCGGCTCTGTTTATGACTCCCTTTGAACTCCTGTTTTTCCCCTGAGTAGTCACTGATTAAGGAGGAGAGGAATTTTTTAAAAAGCTAAAAGAATGTTGCTGTTGTTTTTTTTGACAAGGCTGTCACACATAATGATTATTCAAAATGAACAGAGATTTACATTCTTTTCATAAACAAGACCCATTCCCCAAACATTCTTGTTAAAGAACTGGAATCGACTTCCGAGATTTTTAATGGGAGGAGGTGACTGCTATGGGGCTAAGACTGGAGTTAAACAGCGGCTCCCAGTTCCCTTCCCTGTCGGCACTATTTCCTTGGATTCTCAGGGGAAGGAGAGCTTGAGATGTCAAGAGATGGCCCAGCTGCGGAAATGGAGTTAGTCTGGACTCTGTAGACCGTAATTAGTTTTTTACCCCTACTTAGTAGGGTAAACAAATAAATATCAACCCAACAGGAGACATAGAAGTTGTCCTGTCTTTAAAGCTGTTCAAACGAAGGGATAAAGTCATAGGCACTTGATCAGCTTGGTGAGTTTCATGGTTTTTAGAGCTGGGAAGGGCACTAGGGATCTTATACAACTCTCCTCTTTCACAGATAAGGCAAGGGGAATTGACTTGCCTAAATTTACACAGTGAATGAATGGATTAATTTTTGCTCACCTAAACTACAGCATCCTGGGGATTAGGTGAGCAATGGATTGTCAATGTCCACACTCCCTCTTCTTCCTCAGATGGGCTCTCAAATTCCTCACCATTCACAAATTCTCCTCTACTATAGTTGCCTACACCGCTCACCCGTCCACTATCCAGTCTTTTCTTAATATCTCCAAATACAACTCTGCTACTCTTTCCACCACTGTACTCACTGTCAACTTTTCTAAGAGGAAAGAGTCTTTTGCCCACTGGTGTTGCATGTGTTTTCTTAGGTTCTCCAAAGGTATGTGATTCTTTTTTTTTTTTTTTTTTTTGGCTGCATTGGGTCTTCGTTGCTGCACACAGGCTCTCTCTAGTTGCGGCGAGCAGGGGCTACTCTTCGTTGCGGTGCGCGGGCTTCTCATTGCGGTGGCTTCTCTTGTTGCGGAACCTGGGCTCTAGCTGCACGGGCATCAGTAGTTGTGGCTCACGGGCTCTAGAGTGCAGGCTCAGTAGTGGCGCACGGGCTTAGGTTTTCCGCAGCATGTGGGATCTTCCTGGACCAGGGCTTGAACCTGTGTCCCCTGCATTGGCAGGTAGATTCTTAACCACTGCACCACCAGTGAAGACCCTGATACGTGATTCTCATATAGTTCCATCAGGCATGGAACCCGGGAGAACCATCCTGGGGCTGGGCCAAAAAGGAAGGGTCAGCAAACTACAACTTGTGGACCAAGTCTGGCCTACTGTGTTTTTATACGGCACACAATCCAAGTATGTTTTCTTTTATTTTTAATTGTGGTTAAAAAAAACCCATGACATAAAATTTACCATCTTAACCATTTTCAAGTGTTGAGTATATTCACCTTGTTGTGCAACAGATGTCCAGAGCTTTTTCATCTTGAAAAACTGACCTCTATACCCATTAAACAACTCTCCATTTCCCCTTTCACCCAGCTCCTAGTAACCACCATTCTACTTTGTATGAATTTGACTACTTCATATACCTCATAAGTAGAATCATTAACTGTCCTTTTGTGACTGGCGTATTTCACTTAGCATACTGTCCTCAATTTTCATCCATGTTGTACATGACAGGATTTCCTTCCTTTTAAAAAGGTGAATAATATTCCGTTGCATGTATACACCAAACTTTTTATCCATTCATTCATCCATGGACATTTGGGTTGCTTCCACTACTTGGCTATTGTGAATAATGCTGCTATGAACATGGGTGAGCAACTATCTCTTTGAGACTCTGATTTCAATTATTTGGGGAATGTACCCAGATGTGGGATTGCTAGATCATATGGTAGGGTAGTTCTATTTTTAATTTTTTGAGGAACCACCATACTGTTTTCCATAGTAGTTGCACCATTTTACATTCCCATCAGCAGTGCACAATGATTGCAATTTCTCCACATCCTGGTCAACATATTATTTTCTGGGTTTTTTTTTTCTTCTGATAGTAGCCATCCTAATAGATGTGAGGTGATATTATGGTTTTGGTTTGCATTTATCTAATGATTAGTGATGTTGTACATCTTTTCACATGCTTGTTACCCATTTGTATATCATCTTTGGAGAAATGTCTACTCAAGTCTGCTGCCCATTTTTTAATTGGTTTTTTTGTTGTTGTTGAGTTGTTGATACTTTTTACATTTTCTGGATATTAACCCCTTATCATATATGATTTGCAAATATTTTCTCCCATTCCATAGGTTGCCTTTTCACCCTGTTGATTGTGTCCTTTGATGCACAGAAATTTAGTTTGATGTAGACCTATTTGCCTATATACATATACTTTTGCTGCCTGCCCTTTTGGTGTCATGTCTAAGAAATCACTGTCAACTTCAATGTCATAAACTTTTCCATTATGTTTTCTTCTAGTAAGGTTTTAAATATTTTTTAAATGGTTGAAAATCAAAGAAATATTTCCTGACATGTAAAAATTTTGAAATTTAAATTTCAATGCCCATAAATAAAATTATACTAGAACACAGGCACACTCACTCATTTATGCATTGTCTATGGTTGCTTTCGAGCTATAACAGCAGAGCTGAGTAGTTGCAACAAAGACCAAATGTGGTTCTCTCACCTCTGCACATTGTTGCTTAGTGCACTATAAATCCTATAAATCACAGTGACACATTTATAACTCTATGGCATTTAAAGCGTTATGCCTATCTTCATACTGCACCTTGTAAAAAAATTACCAAGGGAATTCTACTTCACATCGCTGTACAGTAGAAACTAACACAACATTGTAAAACAACTATATCCCAATTAAAAAGAAAAAAAATTACCAGTGCATACTCATGTCAAAATGAGAAAAGGAAAGTGATCTTTTTTTTTTAACTTTTAAATATTTATTTATTTATTTATTTGGCTGTGTCGGGTCTTCCTTGCAGCATGAGTGCACTCTAGTTGCCCCATAGCAGGTGGGATCTTAATTCCCTGACCAGGGGAAGCTGCGGCCCCTGCATTGGAAGGTGGATTCTTACCCACTGGACCACTAGGGAAGTCCAAGGAAAGTGATCTGATTGTTATGGTCTTAAGGCACACTGGAGTTGTCTAGTTAGATGGTGTATTAGTCAGCTCGGGCTACCATAACAAAACATGGTAAGATGTGTGGCTTAAACAAGAAAAATTAATTTCTCACAGCTCTGGAGGCTGGAAAGCCCAGGATCAAGGTGCCAGCAGGGTCAGTGTCTGCTGCAAGCTCTCTCCTTGGGTTGCAGATGGCTGCCTTCTATGTCTTCACTAGGCCTTTACTCTATGTATGCATGTGAAGAGAAAGATCTCCCTCTCAGTTCTTCTTGGAAGGCCAACAATCTTATAGGATTAGGACCTCACCTTTATAACCTCCTTAATTGCCTCCTAAAAGCCCGGATCTCCAAATACAATCACATTAGGGGTTAGAGATGCAATATATGAATTTTGGAGCAATGCAATACAGTCCATAGTGGATAGCAAAGTATTGTATTTATTGTGCATTGACACAAGAGCTGTGCTAAAAGAATACAACATGTCATCATTACCAGACTAAACACTCATTACAATATTCCCAACTCACAGGAAAGCAATGGTCAGAAAAATTGGAACATTTAAAATGGAATATCTCATCACAGCAGAATTTCTTCACAAAAATAATAAATAAAAACAAGGCTGCCAAAGTAAGCTGCCAAGTGGCTCACTTCTTAGCCAAGCAAAGAAAGCCATTTACTGATGGTGGCTTAATTAAATGTTTGATTGCAGTAGCTAAAGAAATGTGTCTAGAGAAAATAAACTTGTTTAAAACTATTAGCCTTTTGGTGAGAACAGATGCTCAGAGTTGAGGACAGTGGGAGCAACACCAATAGTCAATTAAAAACAAGCAAATGATTTTGAGTGGTTTTCCTTGGCTCTTGATGAGTTGACAGATGTCATCAATACTGCTTAATTGTTCATTTGAGGAGGCTAAGTTTGAAGTGTTTGAAGAATTAGGCCCTATGAATAGTCTGCGTGGAACAGCTACAGAAGAGTATTTTCAAAGAGTATTTCTCAAAGTTGAGAAAACACTAATTCAGTACAACTTGAAGTAGAATATGCTAAGATGTGTTACAACTGATAAAGATACATGTGAAACAGAAAAAAAAGCTTAGTTGAAATTTACAAGACTTATGAAAATGTAAGGTGTTTATAGCCTATGGTCATTCATTGCATTATTTATCAGAAGGTACTTTGCGGAAAATATGCAAGTCTAATCATGTGTTATTGAACCAGTAGTGTCAGTGGTGAACTTCCTCTCCTGGACTTAGCCATTGACAATACCGTGAATTTTTTTCAAAAGTAGAAACAATATCCTGACTGCCCTATGACACTGAAGTTCTATGGCTTGACAGTGGTAAAGTTTTATTGAAATGTTTGAGTTTGGGCCAAGATTGGAATTTTTCTGAATGAGAAGATCTGCCCTCAGTCACTATTATTGAATACTGAATGTGTGAAAATTTGTTCTTTATTATAAACACCTACATAATATCCTCAATTTTATCTCTAGGCACCCAAAGCCCTAAATATTTACTATCTGGCCACTTACAGAAAAAACTTGCCAACCCCTATCATAGGTATTTGAATGACAGCCACTTGGATCTTACTGGAAAACAATCCCTGCAAGTGAAACTCAATGTCTGTGACAAGGCTCCCTAACCCTAATCTATTTTGGGGCTTCTTGATCATTCTCGACACTACTCTCCACGTTCCCTAAGGTGGGGCAACTATGGTCACATTCCTTTGTTTAAGGGTCTTAATCTCCGTGTCACAGGAACCTACTGTCAGTCAAAAAGTCATCTTCTGTTTTATTCCGAAGAGGCCTGATGGGTACTAACTTAAACAGAATTCTTGGCTCTCAGCACTGATGCTCCGGATTTTCTGAGGCTAGCTATGCATTTCAGGGGCCCTCACTAGACAGACAGCACCCAAGCTTCCTATCATGCAAGCCAGAGACCTTGTTACTACCTTCTGCTACTGTCACCTTTTTATTCCCGTATCAAGTTACATGATATAAAGAATCCCCATAAATATAACACCCAGTGGTGAACTGGAATAGACAACCGTCTAGAGAGCTATTAGATTGTAGCCTGCAGTTATCTCTGTGTTTGTTTATAAGAGCAGTAATTTAGAAATTGCAGATGTGCTGAGTTACTAAATACTCTTTGGGGGAGTATAAACTTACTAATTCAGCAGTATCTAATTTAGTAACTATGCTACTCTTAAGACCACTTTGGTGAAATTGATTTTAGTGGACCTAGAAAGGGCAAATAATTTGCTTTTAATAAGCTTTAGTGGCTTGAAATGACACATGAGCTTCATGTGTAGCAAACTACTTTTCATCCTTACTGCTTATATAATGCTTACATATCCTTACTCTACTATTTGTATTCATGGCTAAAAAACAGAAATAAATGCTACAAAATGCCTTTAAAACAAAGAGGAAGCTTAGAACCTATTTGTGACCAGGAAACAAAGGCAGATAATTAGTCTCCAGAGTGCATACTGTAGAAAAAACAAAAACCTTCCAAAAGAAAAATTCAGATTTTTCTTCTTTTGCAAAACATAGACTCAATGATAGAGAATTTATGGCTTCATACTTGTAGGGATAGTTGTTTATTTTGATTAGCCTTCTATAGTGGTCATTAAACTGACCCTTAATGGGGTCAGTCATTTGCGAGTTACCCAAGCTTTTTGAAAAATAAAGTTTCACTCCCCAGCCCAACTGCGACAACTCTTCCCGAGAAACCACCTGCTTCATTAAATGATGTTTTATTTTTGTATTCTTCACATGGACTCCCCTTTTTTAATTACAAATGACACACCAATATCCTTGTTGACTTCTAGATAAAGTGAGCTTATCTTCCAGAAAATTTAAGTGATGTCGAATATGTGATGATTTTGCCACCCAGTCATTACCAGGATGTGAGTGCCCTCCATTTTGCTCTCTTTTATACAGTATGGGAAAAATGCCAAATTCTTAGTTGAATGGCTAATCTGATAAAATCGAGTCATTCAAGTCTTGATAACCTATCTGATTCATAAGCACACTTACAAGCAAAGAACTGTTAAAAGATAAACTGAGGTGTATTAAACATTTTAAGAGTTTATTTGAGCAAAACTCAATCCGAATTGGGCAGTGTCAAACCGCAAAAAGTGGTTAGGAGCGCTCCACTGACAGGAGCAAAGGAAAAGACTTTTATAGAGAAAAGGTGGAAGCGTAACCGAGCAGGAGGACCCTATGGGGCCTTCCCAGAACAGAAACCCCGCCCCCCAATATCCTCCACCTGCCTCTTGTCTGTAGAGAAACATTACCTCCTAGGCCTTCCTCAAGTTCCAAAGAGTAAATTTAATCAGAGAAGTGAGAAAATGCAGAAAGAAAGGAAAACAGTCAAGCAAGACAACATAATAATAGTTTGGCCATTAAACAAAGTCAAGGACCTTTAGCTCCTCCTCATGGGCTAGAGATAATATTCTGAGCCTTGTCCTCTGAGCTGTTTTGCAGATACGGAAACCCCCACCAGGTGGAAGAAGTTAACTGTACTCTGCCCACAAGCACGGAGACCCCAGACTGGTTGGAACCAGAGGGCTGATGATGCTGACTCCCGATGACCTCACCGCCAACCAATCAGAAGAATGTTCACGAGCTGGTCACGCACCTCACAACTCCCCTCCCCCACCCTGTCTTTAAAAACCTTTCCCTGAGAGCCTTAGGCGGACGGAGTTCTGGGCTTTTAAGCACTGGCTACCTGGGTTCCTTGCTTTGGCACCCTGCGATAAGCACTGCACCTTCTTTCACCACAACCCAGGGTAGATTGACTTTGCTGCGTGCGGGCAAAGGGACCTAAGTTCCGTTCGGTAACAGAAGCAAAGCAAGGAAATTACTTGAGTAGCTATAACTTAAGTGTTTGCCTTATTTGGAAAAGCCTCATTGGCTGGTTGTGATTGGTTGCCCTTAGGTTCTGATTTCTTAACCTTGAGGCATTTACAGGCTTAGGTTTTGGTTTGCTTACATCGGCTGCTAAGGTATTAGAGCCTCCTCAGTCTAACAGGCTCTTTGTTTAACTTAACACAATTGATAATCCATATATTAGTGCTTTCTAATTTTTCTATAAAGAATTTAGTTGAAATGTAACAACCACGTAAGGATTTTAGTCATTTTTCTCCAAAACATCCTTTAAAAAAGTACACTTCCTTATGTAAACCACACAGATGGGGTTCGTTTGGCACATTTGGGGCGGGGTGGATATTATCTAAAAATAGAGCCAAATTTCTTCAAAGACTTCAATTAAAATGGTTTCTACATTAGAAATAAACCCAGTTTTCCACTGTATACCACATCAATTTAAAAACAAAGCAGTAGGTTCAGTCAACATTTCCTTGGTTTTGAAGTGTCCCTCTACATTTTTTTTAAACTGTAGTAATGGCCTATACCTAAAGTCATGACCTTCATTTTTGCTGACAATATGTAAGTGGGGAACAACCCTGTATTAATTTCCTATGGCAGCTGTAACAAATTATCAGAAACCTGGTGACTTAAAGCAACGCACATTTATGCTCTTACAGTTTTGAAAGACAGAAGTCCAAAATCAGTTTCACTGGGCTGAAATCAAGGCACTGGCAAGGCCGTGCTCCCTGGAAGCTCTAGGTGGAGAATGTTTCCTTACCTTTTTCAGCTTCTAGAGCTGCATTCCTTGGCTTGTGTCTCCTTCCTCCATCTACAGTGACTGTAACGTCCTTCTGTCTGTGTCTGTCTCTCACCCTCTGCCGAGGTCGTCACCTTGCCTTTCTTCTTCTATGTCAAATCTCCTTTTGCTTCCCTTTTATAAGGATACATGTGATTGTATCTAGGGCCCACCTGGATAATCCAGGCTACTCTCCCTACCTCGAGTCTTAATTTAATCACACCTGCAGAGTATTTTATGCCATATAAGCTAACATTCACACGTTCCAGAGATTAGGACCTGGATATTTTAGGGGCCATTATACAGCCGATCACAGCCTACAAATTTGCCATTCAACATTTCTTTACAACCTGTTAGGCCTATTACTAACCAACTGTGGAATTATTTCTAGGACTCCAAAAATTTTATTTAAATAAATAATATCTTACATGTACAACTACTACCATTTACAAATTCATGTACATGCCATTGTTATTAATAAAATGCAAATTCACTTCATAAAGAGATCTGAAGGGTCTACTTCAGACAGGTTATTTATAAATAAAACACTTTTAGTATAGCATTCATCCCTTTTCAACAAAAACTATCCGTATGAAATGATAATTTATACGTTTTATAAATATATAACATATATAAGTTATAATGTATATAAAGCAGAGCATCTGCTATATAATAAGAATTTAATAAATGTCAGCAGCTATTATTGTGTTGGGTATTCTGCAAGCAGAATGGAAGTATTTTAACACTAAAAATCTAATAGTAGTAGGCTTTTCTCATTTTGCAGGAAAAAGAAAGCAAAAAGATTGAATTCAATCACTTTTTTTTTTGGCTCATAATTTTTGTTTAAAACTTTGATACCTGTTAGGGCTACACTGTTAGTGAATGCTAACAGATGACAGAACAAGAAGCCAAAGAATATTAGGGGGAAACTGGGAACCAGCCAATCATGTTTAGTTCAAAAGTTTGTTTTGGTTACATGTGCTCAGGGCTGTGCTTTTATATTTTATACTCAAACCACAGTAGTTTCTTTGCCACTAAATTGTTCTTCATTTACATGAATCAATCAAATACATCCATATTTTATAGTGCTCTTCAAAGAGCACCATAACTTGCAGATATACCAACATCTGAACAAGTTTGAGGGCTGCTAATGGAAAACATTCTCTATTATAAAGGAGCTTACTTTCATGATGTACTAAAATTGTGGTTCTCGACACTGGCTGCACATTAAGATCTCCTGGGGAGCTTTTAAAAATCCCCATCTCCAGGCTGCAGCTAGGACCAACTAGATAAGAATTTTGGGGGTGGGGCCCAGGCATCAGCATTTTTAAAGCTCCCCAGGTAATTCCAGTGGTTGAGAATAGTAGGCTAAGAGAACACATGACACAACGACCAGTACAAATAATGAGGTCTAAATTTTTCATGGTCATGATCAGGAATGCAATGTGAACTCAGTGTCTTGATTAGTTAAAGGAGGGAGGAAATGGGAAATGAACTGAGCCTGAAAACTGGGCTGTAAAGAGGGAAAGGGCAAAAGAGAGGCTGACAGTAAATATTGAGGATAAAAAAACTTCTAGGATAGGGGAAAATAAAAAGTCTGAAAACTTCCACTATGGGGTTAAAAAAAACACTGGTGGTGAAGGGAAGATATTTTCTAGCCTATTTTTTACTGGATTTTCCCCTCCCAACCCACCCAGGCTTAACATCTCTACGTAATTAGCATTAAACACCAGAATGAATTATTAAGGGCGACACATACTTTTTAATCTAGAAACAAAGGAATCAAGATAAGCAGAATACTGAAATACGTAGTAGAAATGTGTTCAGACTCAGCATCTTTGAATGAAATGGCAACTTTATAGTCTGAATATATATGTGTGTAAATCACATATTTTTTTATGAAGACCAATTCCTATCTACAAACACTACCAACACACCTCCCCAACAATAGAGAAAAAATAGTCTACTTTTAAGCATTACAGGAAACTCTTGAGAAACTACCAGCTTACTTTCCTATAAACATTGCAAAACAATCTAGTTCTGGCAATTGAAGCAACCTGAAACTTGCTTATCAAGCTTGGGACTTTTAGTCGTTGATAACACATTAGTTCTTTCAACTGCAGGCATATCATAATGGCTCTATAGCAACTTGTCATGCAATGATCATGACCCAATATTAAGCAATGCAGGGCCCTGGAATTAATCAATGAGAAAGGAAAGATTTATATATAGCTAATGCTTATATAGCACTTACTATCTGCCAGACTCTCTTTTAAGGGTTATATATATGTATGTATATATATATATATATATATATATATATACTATCTTTACTCCTCGCAAGGGCCTAATGAGGTGCATACTATTTTTATTCCCATTTTACAGATGAGGTTATCGGTGTACAGAGAAGTTAAGCTGCTGACTGAAGATTATAGTTAAGTAAGTGGTGGAGCTGGAATAGTCTGGTTTCAGAGTCCACACTTTTTAAAACATTTTGCTATAATGATTCTTAATTATAATAACATGGATTAATTTTCTTCATTAAAGTATTTTCTGGAGAGAACACCACTAAGCTCTTCTATTTCTTTTATCAATTTTTCTATGCATTGAAGTTAAAATATGTAAAAGTGTTCCATTTTCACTTTTAATTTGCTTAAATTATTTTTGTCAGAATCAGTTTCTTCATAATGGTTATAATCAAATTTATTTTTGTGCATATGTAGTTTTACTTTTATGGCCGTTATTTCTACACAGTCCGGTTTGTCTGGGTCATACTTTATAGATCTATATTTTACAATATTTCATTCTCTTCGATTTGAAGTTAATGACATATTTTTCTTAGTGTGTTTTTATCCATTTTCCATTTTATTTCTTTTGTCTTGATAAGTTCTACCAAGTCTTAATTTATCAGGTCAATTTTTTCACTTTCTCACTGAAAAGATGTTATTCTTAGTTTTCATCTATAATAATTTTTTAATCAAGTACAGTTAGTGCCTTTTCAGCTTTATTTTATGCTAGTTTTTACCAGTAATATTTAATATGAATTGGATAAAAATGAAAGTTTTATATTTATTTGTGATTTAATCTGTGAGAAATTATGAAATTAGATATTCCAGGACTACTCTCAGGGTCAAAATGATGACTTCACAATGTTCCGTTTTGATGAGAGTGGGAATCATGACTTCAGTTTTACAGATGTACCTTAAAAACTTAAATAGCTTGCCTGAGATAAATGTTAAAGCCAAGATTGGAAGTAATACAGTGGAATAGAATGGTTTTTGGAGTCACCGACCTGGATTGAATCCATACTCAGCCACTTACAGCTGTGTGGCCTTGGGCAAATAACCTAACCTTCAAGACCCAATGCCTCCATCTGTAAAATAGGGATAATATTAGTACCTAATTTATCTGTTATTTACAGAACTGAAGGAGATAAAGCATGTAAAAGCACTTTAATATACTGCCTGGCTTATGGTAACAAATCAATAAATGTTAGTAGTTCAGCATCATAATCCATAGCCTTTGTTCTTCCATTACACTCTACGCTGTACTAGGCAATGAAGGGGACACAAAGTTTTCAAAGAGCTTAGAATATTCTTAGTGAGATAAAACAAATGCATGTGAAAATAGTTATAGAAATACTTTTGTTAACACAGTCTCAGGCACGATGTAAGTGCTGAACGAATGGTCACTATTATTATTTGTATTGCTTCTCAGCAAGCTTTCCCCAGATGAAAGTATATGGTATCCTGTGACAATTTGTTGGGAGTACCATATCTCTATGAAATACCCATTTATACAAAGCTAATGCCAGCAGCAGCTCCCTAATTATTTCAGTCCCTAAGTGGGTTTAGCGGACAAATTGAAGACCTAGTTTTGGGGGCCACTGGAGTGCAATTTCCAAAGATCCTGATGGGGCCTGGGTCTCTCAAATTCTTTTGCCACTTTGCTTCTTTGAGGAGTCTGAAATGACTCCTCAAGACATTTATGCCTTTGGATTAAGTCTAAGGTATATTTAAAATACAAATTCATCCCGGCATGGAAGTTACAAAACTTACAACTTATACTTTATCAAACACCCTTT